>NC_080729.1:7459416-7616916 GCF_019097595.1 Hemibagrus wyckioides | reverse complement strand
TTGGCAAGCCGAGGCTGTTCATCTTGGTGTCTCCAGCAGGCACAGCCACTGCATAATAATGCGCTTCCCTGCTCCGAAATGTTATTTCGCAGGCCGCAGCTCATCTCTCAAACTTCACCACTATTACAATTTCCCAAACTTTTATTTCCTTCATTATTGCCAACAAGATTTCATTACGTATTTAGAATGTAAACAAGCCTGAGTAATGACACCCTCCGTCTCACCGCCGCCTCTTTTTTTTTTTTTTTTTACTCTCTTGGCGACGTCTCTCTTTTTCCTCTCAAATCTTCTGGTGTGTGTGTGTGTGTGTGTGTGTGTTTTGTACACATTAAGCATTCAGTATGTATGTGCCAATACGCATGCACCAATCATAGACAAGAAAACAGACATCCACATACAACTGAGGCTGAAGCGTGATTCATTTCTGGTGTGTCGTCGTTGATCCTTGGGTAGAAAGATGGAATGTGTGTGTGTGCATGTGTGTGTATAGATTAAAAAATGCCTGTTAAAAAAGAGAACATTAGAAATTTAACCAAAAAAAAAAAAGTTTATGCTCAACTCACATAAATCATGACGAAGAAAAATGAGCAAACGGGGCAGCTAGCTCATCTCTCCAGCATGCGCCGAAAATGAAATCCACTGCAATACCTATCAAAACTGCAATCATCAAGAGATAATATCTTCTTTGGTCTATCCACACTTTCCGATTTAATTTCCTCCATGCCCTTGACATCCGGCGATACCATTAAGATTAAGCGCATACAGTAAGGGACTAGTTCTCACAGCGTGATGTATGAGGGTCTCGCACTAAATGTAATATCATCATTTGAAAATTAATGCAATATTTCTTTTTTGGAATATCTTTCTTTTCTTTCTTTTTTTTTTTTTAAATGTTGCACACTCTGGCTGTGCAAAGTGGGATGTAAAGACAGAGAGAGAGAGAGAGAGAGAGAGAGAGAGAGAGAAGATGAGAAGTAGTATATGAGGATGAAGAAAGAGAGCTGAAGAGGAGGAGGTGGAAAGAAAGAACGAGAGAGAGAGAGAAAGAGACTGTAAGCTAAGCAGATAGATACTGAGACTGAGAGACAGACAGAGACACAGAGAAAACAAGAAAGAGAAGAAGAGAGAGAGAGACTGAGAAACTGATGACTAGAGTGAATGAGAGAAATACAAGGAGGGGGAGAGAGAGAGAGAGAGAGAGAGAGAGAGAGAGAGACAAACACAGATACAAGGAGACAAAGAGAGACAGACAGACAAACAGACAGACAGATAGATACTAAGATAGAGAGACAGAGAGACAGAAAGACACCAAGAAAGGGAAGAAGAGAGAGAGATGGAGAAACAGATGCCTAGGGAGAATGACAGGACAGAGAGAGAGAGAGAGAGAGAGAGAGAGAGAGAGAGAGAGAGAGAGAGAGAGAGAGAGAGAGCGAGAGACAGACAGACAGAGAGATTCAGAGACAAAGAGTGAAAGAGACATGAGATAGAGAGACAGAGAGACAGACAGACCCAGAAAGGGGAGAAGAGAGCGAGACGGAGAAACAGATGTCTAGAGAGAATGAGAGAAATACAAGAAGAGAGAGAGAGAGAGAGAGAGAGAGAGAGAATGGAGAAGAAAAAAAGACAGAGGACCAGAAGCAGTGAAAGAGACAAAAAGAAAAACAAAAAGTGAGACATAAAGGAGAGGGGAAAAAAAGTGAGATAAGAAGGGAAAGACACAGATATACATATATACTATATAGTTTGGGAGACAGACAGAGAGATAGACAGATAGAGTCATTTCGTGTGTCAGTGAGACATGTAATTATAGCAGGTCATGCACCTGGACAGAGGTCAGAGTCATCACTCTATCGTTTAGCTGAGCGGGGGCTCGAGACATAGAGCTCTGAAGATGAGCTCACACTCTCTCTCTCTCTCACACACACACACACACACACACACAGAGAGAGCCTTAACCTGATGAAATCATTAGAGTAATACGGCTGGAAATGTGTTTGCAGATTACGTCTCCTCTCCTTTCACGTGCCCCGATGCTCACGATGGTGTTGTCAGCTCTTTATGTGCCACAATCAAATTACTGGATGATGGACACGGCCGGGGAACGAGGACACGATCGCACCGTGACGAGATGACCGCTACACTGCTCCTTTCCTTTCTTGGACTCTCAGTGTTAAATCTGGGGTAGGATGTGATGATTGCGAAGGACGTAGAATATCATTTACATTTAATATCATTTCGTTTTCATCACACTATTCAGTGGATCTTGCTCAAGGGCCCAACAGTAAAGTGGGGTGTTGGGAGCCTTTCTCAAAGGCCCAACAGTGAAGCAGGGGGTTGGTGAAAGAGGTGGATTTGGATAGAAAGTCATAATTGTGTGATTTGGCACAACAATAGATCAGGTTGCACTTGGGGGCCTTACTTAAGGGCCCAATTGTGGAGCAGGGTGGGCTTGGGGGTCTTGCTCAAGGCCCAACAGTGAAGTGTGGGGGTTGGAAGCCTTGCTCAAAGGTTCCAACAGTGAAGCGGGGGGTTGGTGAAGCAGGGGGAGTTGGATAGAAAGTCATAATTGTGTGATTGGGATCAATGGTGGATCAGGGGAGGTTGGGGGCCTTGCTTAAGGACCCAACAGTGGTGTGTGAGGTTTGGGGGCCTTGCTCAAGGGCCAAATGGTTAAGCAGGGGGGTTGGGGGCTTTGCTCAAGGGCTCAACGGTGAAACAGGGGGGTTGGGGGCCTTGCTCAAGGGCCAAATGGTTAAAAATAGGGGTTGGGGCCTTGCTCAAGGGCCCAATGGTGAAGCTGGGGGGGTTGGGGGCCCAACGGTGGCAACCTTGGCAGTGCTTAAACCCCTTAACCACTTGAGCTACAATCACCCCCAACTTAACAAGTTAATAACACAATTGTGACTTGACATCCTGCAATTACTCCTGATTTCTTTATGTCTCTGCAACTTAATAAGCGGACGATTACAACTGCAACTTATCTCACAAGTGCAGGTTAATGATCACACAGTTATGACTTTCTATCACATAACTAGACTTAATTACTTCATCCTAGACTTCCTCTCTCTCACCATTACCACAAATCAGACCACAACAATAGAAGCCTGTGCTGCAGAGTGTAAAGTAATGGAACCTCCTCTAAGTGTTCTTATTAAAACCGAGTAGGATATTTTCCATACATGGCTCTAAAAACCACGACCGCCCACACCACATGAATAAATGTAAAGCCTTCGACAAGCATGTAAATAAAACCGGATCAAGTCTTTGACCCGGTGGAAATGTGGGGCGATGGAGAAATCACTCCCGCAAACTGCTAAAGCTACGCGGCGTTAACTGCAACAAATCAGCAAATGAATGCAAAAAGATCAATTAGCGTGAAGGCGCTAATCTGCATGAATCTGATGCTTTATGTCTCTGCTGATGAGCTGCTTTTGTAGTGCTGGCTTTTTAAGCAGCTGCGCATCTGGCCTGATTAGCGTTAGCAAAGCGCTCGCTACGCTAGCCACTGGGGGATTCGGGCTTCTCTCCCTGACAGAAAAGAGAAAAGGGAGAAAAGTAGATGGAGAGAGAGAGAGGGAGAAAGAGACATAGAGGGAGTAATTAACATAGTCTTTCTTTCAAAAAGAAGCAAAATAATCAAAAAAATAAGCAAAAAAATACAAATAAAACAAACCGCCTTGGTCTGCTGCACAAAGCTAATTACTAGCCGTGGCACTCTCGCTAAGGCTAAATAGATTAGGCTGCACTGAATGCTATCAAGGCTAGTGTTAATGTGGCCAAAAGATACAGATTCCCTCACATGGGTTGTTAGAAAGGAAAAACCAGTGTTTTATTTTGGGGATTAAACTAAGTAAGCTAATGTGAGGAAATGGAAGAGGAGGAAAGGAAAAGCAATCAGTGAAGAAAGTTGTCTTGATTCTGACTTTGTCAAGTTTGCTGTCCTCTTCTATCACTGGTAGTCCTGAAGGACTTGTAAATTCACACTGTTTATGGCTTATATTTAAAGGGTGTGTGTGTGTGTGTGTGTGTTGGGGGGGGAGAAAAGCATTTAAGGAGGATTGTGCGATTGAGGGCTACAAACACCTCAGCGGGAGACAGGTTTTTATTTACTATTCTTCATCTAGAATCGTAATAAGATACTTCGGCACCCCGGGCTCCTGTGAACTGGAACATAATCTAGCGGCGGCGGCGATAAATTCACGCGGTCAGCATCCGCATATTCAAATTCCCTCCGAAATTTACAGTAATGCCTGAGCAAACATATAAACACACATCTGTGTGTGTGTGTGTGTGCCGCCCCATCTCGTCCGCTAATCATGCTGCACTCTAATCCGCTCTGCATGTAACTTCAGACACACACACGCACACGCACACACTGTGCCTACTGAGAGACCGGAGCTATATTCTTTTCAACAGCCTTCCTCCACAATAACAACAATAAACACACACACTAGACACTCTAGACAAAACACTGTGTTCTAGAGAGAGAGAGAGAGGTTCAGCGTCCTCATAAAAGCAATGACTGAAGGGTCAATAAGTTTGGTGTGTGTGTGTGTGTGTGTGGTGACTAGATAGATCCTGTTGTACTCGGATCTTATAACCTAGAGGATGTGGACTCTTAAAGCACGTACACTGATCAGGCATAACATTATGACCACCTGCCTAATATTGTGTTGGTCCCCATTTTGCTGCCAGAACTGTGATGCACTGTCTATTCTGACACCTTTCTATCAAAACTTCTTCAGCAATTTGAGCAACAGTAGCTCGTCTGTTGGATCGGATCACATGGGCCAGCCTTCGCTCCCTTGAGCCTTGGCCGCCCAAGACCCTGTCTCCGGTTCACCACTCTTCCTTCCTTGGACCACATTTAATAGATCCTGACCACTGCAGACCGGGAACACCCCACAAGATCTGCAGTTTTGGAGATGCTCTGATCCAGTGGTCTAGCCATCACAGTTTGGCTCTTCCTCAAATCCTTACGCTTGCCCATTTTTCCTGCTTCTAACACATCAACGTTGAGGACAAAATGTTCACTTGCTGCCTAATATATCCCACCCACTAACAGGTGCTCATCGATGCACGTTGGGAGTGAAGGCCGGCCCGTGTGATCCGATCCCACAGGCAATGAGCTGCAGTTGCTTAAAAAAGGTAATGCTGGTTCTGATAGAAAGGTGTCAGTGCATCACAATTTTGCTGTGTTTTGGCAGCAAAAGGGGGCGCAATATTAGGCAGGTGGTCAAAATGTTATGCCTGATCACCGTATGTCATCCCCCTGTCTTTGATTGCTTTCCTATGAGAGCACACCCTGTACTTTATTCCTCAGCTAACAAACAAGTTCTGTGATCAATACATCCACTTGGTCCATTGTGAGTAGATATAAGATACGCTTCTATCTAAAAATAAATAAATAAATAAATAAATGATATACCCTACACTTAACCCTTCTTCCTTCATGCTCAGGTGTGTATTTATTTTGCGACCTTTCCGTCATTGCGCCTAAACAGGCACGAGTTTTGAGTGTGTGCATTAGCGCAAGTTGAGGGCAGGGACAAACTTCCCAAGTGCAGTTCCACATATTGATTGGTGCTGTTTATGCATGTAATCTTCTTTTCAATAATTCACTCTGCCTTTTATAGAGTTGTAAATCAATGCATCCTCTCATAACTATGCACTCCCTCTCGCTCTTTCCCTCGCACGCTACTTTCATCTTTCCTCCCTCCCCTCCTTTCCTCTCGCTCCATCTTGAAGCTCCGTTTCACCTCTCTGACTTTTCTTTCCTTCCTTTTCCACAATTCCGTCTCTGGCCTATTACAAAATCCAGCTTTATAATGTGATACGCAGACTGGCACGACTGTGTGTGTATATGAAGATGAGTGAGATGAAATAGGAACAGTAGAAAATATACTGAGTGTGTGATGGAGTGTTTGGGAGGGTCATTTGTGTAGCGTGGCCCTTTAAGGCTCCGGCCCCTGGTTAATATGCGACTGAAAGCTTAGAGAGGTTACTGTACATCCAGAGAGCCAGGACCCGCTGTGACCTCTCTTCATTATTCATCCACTGGAAAAAAAACAACAGGAGCTGGAAACTCGCTTCTGCCACGGGAGAAGAAAAAAGGCGCCCCTTTAACTCCAGTGCATGCTCCTCTGACCCCATATTAGAAGGAGAGCAGGAAAGTCAGGAAACGACGAATGATACATTTTTAAATCTTCCCGTGGGTCCTTTATTTCGGAGGAGCCGACTGCGTGCCCTGCCTCGGGAGAGAATGTTCTTTTTACAAAAGTAGAAGAAAGAATGGGGGTCCAAGAGAAAGGCATCCCATTTACTGACTAGTGTGTAACTGATGTGCGTATGTATTTAAGCGTGCATGATGCACAAGAATCAGCTGAGTGTGGATATTAGTGCGGATACTTGTGTGGATATTCGCGTGTTGTTGACCTCTGCTGCCTCTCCATATATTTCATCCTGACATCAAAAAAGATGAATAACAAAAAAGATGGGGGGGGGGTCCCAGAGAAATGCAGAGAAGGGCCGGGTAAATGAAAGAGTAAATACCCGAGTGATATGAAAGTTCAGCAGCATGGCTCTTTGAGAGAGAGAGAGAGAGAGAGAGAGAGAATCCGAGAAAGAAAGACTGATAGATAGAATGGCACAAGGAGATATAGAGAGAGACAGAGAGTGGGACAGAAGAGTGGGACAGAAAGAAAGAGAGAGAGAGAGAGAGAGAGAGAGAGAATAAGAGAGAGAGAGAGAGAGAATGGGAGGCAAAGAGGGAGGGAAACAAACAGAGCAGTCAGGGAGTGTGAGAGAGAGAGAGAGAGAGAGAGAGAGAGAGAGAGAATGGGAGGCAAAGAGGGAGAGAAACAGATAGACAGAAAGCAGTCAGAGAGAGAGAGAGAGAGAGAGAGGGAATAAGAGAGAGAGAGAGAGAGAGAGAATGGGAGGCAAAGAGGGAGGGAAACAAACAGAGCAGTCAGGGAGTGTGAGAGAGAGAGAGAGAGAGAGAGAGAATGGGAGGCAAAGAGGGAGAGAAACAGATAGACAGAGAGCTATCAGGGAGTGAGAGAGAGAAAGAGAAAGAAAGAAAGAAAGAAAGAAAGAAAGAAAGAAAGAAAGAAAGAAAGAAAGAAAGAAAGACTGAGAGGCAGACTGGCAAAGCACAAGATACAGAGATAGAGGCAGACAGACAGATAGACAGAGAGTGGGACAGAAAAAAAGAAGGAGAGAGAAAGAGAGAGAGCATTAAAGAGAGACAGCATAAGAAACAGAGATAGAGAGACAGTGATAAAGACCGAGTGAGAACGACAGACAGAAGGAGAGAAAATGAAAGAGTGACAGAGATACCGATAGAGTAAGCAAGGCAGACAGGGAGGCGGGGTGATAAAGTGAGGAAGACAGACAGAAAGAGCATGTATGAAAGAGTGTGTGTGTGTGTGTGTGTGTGTGAGAGAGATTTCTTGCTATGTGTCAGCACAGGGTATTCAGAGCCCATTGCCGCGTGTTCATTTCGGATGCAGATATCAAAGATGCCACAGACATGAATGGGGGGAATTCAGAACTTACCAGATGTTCTAATCCAGCTTTGATGTTCCCCGCGTCCCTGCAACACAAGAACAAATTTCCTCCACTGTAAATAAAGCCGTGTCACTAATCGCTTTCCCCGGCACTCCCCGCCCCGACGGGATCGCCCATAATTGCTATTTATTAAGGGGCTATTTATTCATTTTCACTCACTCGCCTTTTCATGACAGCAGCGGTTTAAAAAAAAAAAAAAAAAGAGGAGGGGGGGGTTCCTTTCTTCCTCTGCCAATGTAACGAGTGGAAGAGAGGAACAAACAATCGCTCAGGTCTTGCGTGTGCTGGAATAATGACTGCTCTCTCGCGCTCAGTGTGTGTGCTTAGTGTTTTAACGTATTCTCCTGTGCTGGGATCCATTAAAGTCTTATCTGGTCCGTCTCTTTGATCCTTTTCAGCTGAGGAAATATACTTCATAGTCACCTTTGTAACACCTTTATTGGGATGGGTGTGTCGATGAGTTTACTTCTAACGACCTGGCTTCCTCGGGCTCGGGGAGTCTTCAGTATAAACATGGCCACTCATAATTAAACCTACAACTAACATATGTACTGAATATCACTACTACATAAAACAAACTTGCACTAACTTCGTACGTAAAAATAAAAATGATGTATACTATGACTTCAAGAATGGCAATAATATTTTAGCTGTTTAAAAAGAAAGAAATAAATCAATATAATGAAATGGAATGAAACCGTACAGCCTAAGAGATGATCTGTCGCAGCGAAAATATTCAGAATAAAAAAAATATACACTACATTTCTGATGATCTCCATCAGTGCGGAATTCTCCATTCTGATTGGTCAGGATTTGTTTTGCTGTCTTTAGTCTAGCGGCTCTGTCGTCAAACAAATCACAGGATTATACCAAAGTGCTAGCGCTCAAAAGTTTGGGATCACTCAAAAAATTGTATTGTTTTCCAAGGAAACACACAAGAAATTAGTCTGAATGGAAAACATAGTTAAAAGAACAGGACATGCTGACATGTCAGAGTTAGAAATAATGATTTTCGATGGAAATGTTTGCTTCAAACTTCGCAGCAATTACAAGCCAGCGGTCAATTTTTCAAGATAATCTGATGAGATTTCACCCCCATGCTTCCTGGAGCATCTCCAACAAGATGGACTGGCTTGATGGAGTCTTCCTCCGTAGCTGAAATATGCAAGTGATCCCAAACTTTTTTTGACACGGGAATCGTATGGTGGATAATCCGCATGAACGTGGGATGCGGTGATGAGTTCAAATCCCAGATCCACCGAGCTGCCACTGCTGGACACTCTGAGCAAGGCCCTTAACCCTCAGTTGTATAAAAAAAAAATGCGATAAATTGTAAGTCGCTCTTGGAAAAGGGCGTCTGCCAAACACCAGAAATGTAAACGGATGAAACGTTCTTGATTTCACTGTAACATCACAAGCTGCATGACTTCCAAAGAACCAGACGCTGATAATGAGATGACTACAGAGTAAAACGCTCATTAAATATAACTAAAAATTGATAAAAAAAATAAAATAAAAAAAAGCATGAGACTCTGTGGTGGAAGAGGAAGACTGTGGAACAATAAATGTTTAGGTAGTAACATTAACTCTGCGTTGTGTTTAGCTCCATCACACCACCCTGTCGTTGATTATTTTCCAAGAACGGCATGCCCTGTCTCGTGTTTTCATTTCCAAGAGCAGCTGCTGTGAGTTACATGGCTTTTCCAAAACAAGAACGTGTCGTAGTTCTGAGATTTGACCTAATGACCTTCTGGCTGTATTAATGAGTATAGTATTACCAAACAGCATTGATAATAACACCATACTGATGCATTCAGGACACAAGACCTGCCAAAACATGCTAGTGTGTATTAATCAGGCAAAACTAAATAAGTTATTATCATGACATTGTGAGCTTAGACCAAACGGTATGATTCTGTTTATTATTAATCATGCATGAATTAAGATAATCAGTGCAGGAGAGGAGAGGAGGAGGAGGAGGAGGAGGAGGAGGAGGAGGAGGAAAGCATTCGGATTTAAAGAGCAAATTGGCAGTAAATAATAGATGCAGTTTTGGCACATTTCAAAATTGCAGCAGAGGAAGCACAAAGATCAAGAGAAAGCACAAACACACTCATACACACATAGACACACACGCATACACGTCCCAATACTGGCAACAGTGTGTGCATGTGCATGGTGTAGAAAATAGAGATATATGAGAGAGAGAGAGAGAGAGAGAGAGAGAGAGAGAGAGAGAGAGAGAGAGAGAGAGGCTTATTGACAGAATAAAGCTTCTGATGTAGCCTGCAGCATCACAATGAAAATCTACACCATCTCTAAAATTACATTCAGTAATCAAGGCCACAAAAGCCAGAGTGAAATCCTGCTCCTCTCTCTCTCTCTCTCTCTCTCTCTCTCCGTTTCCACAGGAGAAAGCAAGGGAGATCCAAATCAATCTCTGCTTCTCTCCCTCTCCCCCCTTACAGCAGACCTCTGGCTATTAAATACCTTCCTAATCAGTGTGCTTTGAAAAGGGGAGCATCTCTATTCGGAGAAAAAAAGGCTCCGAAATAAAGACAAAAGGGAAAGGAAAAGAAACAGGGGGATGAAGAACTACAGAATCAGCCAGTGAATGACCGGGAGATGCTAATTTAAACAAAACGTCATTTAGTTGTTCTGAGATTTTTAGAACTGGCAGGTGCTCACACACCTTTCATGGCTTTCACCCTGAGCCAGAAATGAAGAGGTGTGGAGTAAGAGAAAAGTTCGACCCGGATCAACAGGGAAAGTGTTTAGTGCGGAGTGAGTACACCTGCAGCAGGAAAAACAGCTGTGAGTTTTTCCGCCATGGGAAATTTGGCGAGACTCAGGAGTGTGCACTGTTATTTTGTGGGGTTTGTTTTATTGACAGAGAGAGAGAGAGAGAGAGAGAGAGAAAAGAGCTAATGGAAATTTCTGTTGTGTTTTATTCCTAACATAAAAGTTCATTATGTAGTAAATAAAAGATCAGTGTGTAAATGTCTGAGTGTCTGATCTGAATGCATCCTATAGCCACAATCTATCTGAGAAAAAAAAAAAATAAAAAAAAAAAAAAAATAATAATAATAATAATAATAAAACACCCTACATCGCTCTTATTCCATTCTTCAACTGTCGATTTTAGTTAAATGTGAGGCCTCTTGGCTGAAAGAAGTGGACCCTGATGTGGTCCTCTGTTGTTATAGCTCATCTGACACTAGGGCTGACATTTTGTGCTTTTCTGCTAATGATGGCTGTAAAGAGTGATTATTTGTGCTCATATCCTGTCTTTAGATCCCGCTCTCTCATCATCAACAAGGTGTTTCTGGCTGAACTGCTGCTCTCTGGATGTGTCGTTTTTCACCCAGCTCCCAAGAAATCAGCAGTTACTAAACCAGCACATCGAGCACCAATAAGTGACTGGTGAGTATTTACAGAATAAGGTATCACAGTTTCAAGGCTAGTCACAGAGGTTACAGTGTGTCCTAATAAAAAGTCTAAGTCTTTCTGTGATTTCCCTGCTCACAGATTTTAAGTAACTGTCTCTTAGCAGTGCTCTGAAAAGCAACAGATTAGTGGTTAAGCTGTTGGACTACTGCTTTAAAGGTTGAGAGTTCAAATCCCAGGATCACCAAGCTACCACTTGGTAAATGTGGATAATATTAAATGAATATCGATCTTATCTCCAACTCAGGACCTGACCTCAACTCTCGACACTGAACATCTCCCATTACCAGAAATAACAAGCGTTGTTATTCTGTCAGATATTTTGGACGGTGAAAAGTCTCCTTGAGCACTGTGAAGAGTAAGACCTCTCCTGCATACTCGTTATCTTCCAGCGCTTGGCTCGAGTGCATCCTTTCATCCTCCATCATTACTTCATCTACAGCTAGCATTCTTGATCTGTTCGTTCTTTCGAGCCACTTTACGTCCCCACCTCTCTTCCACGCTTGGCTTGCTCGCCCCTCCCTCCCTAACTCCCTCGCTCTCTCCCTCCCTGTTTCACCCCGTAGGCCCACCTCTGTGCCGAAAGCCGCCCTAATTCAATTAGGCCCTTCAAACCAGATCAGGCCACGGCTAAGCAGAAAAAGAGGAAGAGATTATTGGCAAATGAATACGGATTTGTATCGAACCGCCACACGGAGAGAGTACATCTTCGGCTTTTCATTTTTCTCCTGCTCTCATTTTTCCCTCCCCTTTTCAACCGTCGTTGCGTTTCCCGCAGGTCCGCAGGGAGCGCTGATCTCCTAGACCTCCTCTCTCCGTCCCTTGCTCTCCCTCCTCTCTCTTCCGTGCCGTCGACGTGGCCGCATCGATTTCTGAATTAGACTGCGATATTAAATAATTAATATACTTGCCGTGATTGATGTCTTGCATTAGGCCAATATTAGGTTATCAATCAAGCTCCACTTGGTTTAATGTAACGATATTGAAAAAGTGTCAGGGGCCGTTCGGGCAATTTGTAGTTGAGGCAGAGCAGATTGTAATGTTGGTGTAACACAAGGCCAGCGAGCAGCGGGAGACCAGAGATACGGCGAGATCCGGGTGGGGGAGAGTTGTCATGAGCAAATGCATATTGCTTTAATGGGCAGCACCAGATGAACAGAGAGTCGTAACCTTGGACTGAGGCCGCCATAAATCTGGATCACTATGACCTCACGTCGTGCTTAAGTTCCTTCTTTCAGCCGCGAGCGTGGCCGCGATGACGTGACTGCGCAGGAGCATGGCGGACATTTTGACAGATGATATCTGATTACGAACAGGGCTGGGTAGGTTTATGTCAGGTTATAGCTATGTAGCATTTTTGGCATTTTCTCACACAGGGAACGTCAGGCTTCAATCACATAGCTAGACATCTTCGAATGGAGAAAGTCTAAATAATAACAATTAAAATAAAACATTCTCATGTTGTTTGGGTTACTCAGTACTGTTTTGGTATATTTATGTTTTCTTAAAGGTGAGACATCAAAGTATATCTCTGTCAGTTTTGTCCGTTTCTGTGAAATTCAACCACAACATCATCAGAAGGATTTGGCTGATACTGAATGCTGAAACAGTTCAATTTATCTGTAATTAAAAAGTGTCCTAAAACTTTTGGTCCATCCTGTTGGATTTAACAGATGCAATAATGCATGGAGAGAACGTTTCATACCGCAAAAGTATGAAAAGTAAAACGGCGAAAAGAAACCAAAAAATCACCTACGACATGATTGAATGCCGTCTAGAAAACACAGGCTAGGAGTCAAGGGGGTGAAGGGGTAAAAAATGTTCCTTGTCTGTTGGTTCCCGTAAGGAGGTCATTATTTATCCTTACTTAATTAAGTAAAAGAGGACAAACAAGTCAAAGTGTTAACAGAGCTCGATGCAATGCCAGGCTTTTGCTCGCTAGTCAATACGGGCAAATTGGAAATGTCTGGCTAATCTGTCAAGTGGAGGGGGCACAGGCTGACAGACGGACTGGAGCCTCGACTCTGTGTGTGTGTGTGTGTGTGTATGTATATTGCTGGTCAGAATGTCTGGATGGTCTACTGCTTGGTCTGCTTCCCGTCTCTCGCTCTCTGTCTCCATTTTTCACGGTAGGTAGCAGTCAATTAATTAAAGCATGTGCAGCACATGTTTCATCAAGTGGTCAAGTTTCAAATAATAGTGTTTGTTTTACTCCTCTCTCCATCATGCTGCTCCTCTCCCATGATCCCCCTACTTGACATGGTAAAGACGAATATGTTCAGATGAGGAGTTCATTTCATTAATTTCCGAGAGAGAGAGAGAGAGAGAGAGAGAGTGACAGAGAAACAGATAGACAGAGAGCAGACAGGGAGTGAGAGAGAGAGAGAGAGAGAGAGAGAGAGAGAGACCAAAAGAGACAGAGAATGGGACAGAAAAAAAGAAAGAGAGAGAGAGAGAGAAAGAGAGAGAGAGAGAGAGAGAGAGACAGAGACCCATTAGCACAGAGCTCATCAGCAATGCATTAGAGCTATGAGTGTTAACCCTTTCAGAGCTAGAGAACGAGCATGCTGACCTTACAAACAGTGGATATTATATGATGTATGTGTGTGAATGTGTGTGTGTGTTTATACACTTGTTTAGCCCTTTCTCAGACCACAATCCTAATCCTCACAACAAAATACAGCGCTTTTGAGATCTCTGGAGATCGCAGGTTCGGGAGCAGAACTGCCCGTGATGTCCGCATGGCACTGATGAGACACTCTCTGTCCCGTCAATCACAATGACACTAGCCAATCATAAACATCTGTGAGCTCATGTATGAGGAAGAGGGTGGAGGGCTCGATCCTCAGACCGTGTTACTCTTTCCTGTAGCACAGCGTGGACAAATGCAGGTGGTTTCCGTCACTCTCAGAGGAAGCGTGTCAGCCTTCACCCCACCTGGTTGGTAGCTGTGTAGAGTAGAGTGGAGCGGTGGGAACTGGCAGATGGGAGGGAGGGGGAAAAAAAGTGTCTTTACACTTTTTATTTGAAAAAGTAAAACATTTCCTTCTGGTTACAGAGGTTACGTTTAGGGTTAGGTGTAGACATGGTATTAATTATCTAGAGCAATCATTATGTCAAACGAAAAGAGGCGAAAGGAGCCGTGAGACAACACACGAAGCACAGAGGACTGTAATCGAGTCGGATTCTCGCTATGTGTTAGGGGAAACTCTATGCACCGTCAACTCTACCATGGAAAAATCAAGTTGTCAGCACAGGAAAGAGCCAATCACTTTTAAATTGCTCACACGGGCCTAAATTTAACTGCTCTGATTGATTTTCGAGGAAATTGCTTCATTAATTCATCAAATATAAGACACACACACACACACGTTTCGCTTCTGACGGATCCAGCAATCCATAATCGTTTTACGTAATTCATATTTCAGTTGCTTTACACAAGTGAAGCATGCAGTGGTGGGATTTTCTACAGACTTTCTTCTGGCACCTCACGTTCATAACGCTCGCTTGCTTCAGTAATACAGTTCAGACCAAAATAACAAACACGACTTTTCACACTGATTGAAGTTTTCTTTTAGAATAATCTTAGATTTCTGCCCAGGTCTAAAAGCTCACAGTGACGCCGAGTTTGCGTGTAGATTTGTTACAAGGATTAATCCAGGACTTTTAGAAATATGAAAAAATATCGGCTAGAGAATTTTACATTAAGGTTCCTTTAACTGACAAGCAGCACATAACTAAGAACCACTTGGACTAAATAATCACAGTATAAACATAACTAAGCCCATATCTCTCACAGAGACACATTAAACATGTCTATATCGAAATATTTGCTGGTGCTGTATTTGGTTATTTCTGCTGAAGTCGCAGAGTGATATCACGTGAGTGCATGAAAAACTTAACACTAAGGTTTTGTAGTTTGAAACAGCTCTGCTAAGTGATACACATGATGATGGGGGTATTAGCACGAAAGCTAAAGCTGATCTGTTTGAGCAGTGTGTGTGTGTGTGTATGAGGAGGTGAGAGAGCTGGACTAAAGCGCCGCTGCATTACTCTCTTTAGTTAAAGACCAGTAGACTAATTTGTTACTTTCTTACACAGTAAATGATTAAACTTAGTGGTTAAGGCTTTGAAAGGTTGTGGGTTCGAATCCCATACATTAAAGAATATTGTTTCTACAGTTGGGACAAACATTGGGATCGTATACTGGACAATACGCGTAAACGAAGGGATGTGGTGATGAGAAGGTTGAGAGTTGAAATCCCATGTCCACCAAGCTGCCATGAGTCGCTCTAGATAGGGGCGTAAATGTAAAACTCGAACCTTGTTGTATGTATAGCGTTTCTGAAATATCTACAGTCATCCTGACGAAATGCCGGTAATTTCAGGTTCATAGTCATGCAACTGTTTAAACAATGATTAGAACCCTAGACAAGTCATTGTTGGTGTGATAGAGTAAGGCAAAATATATAATGATGCTGACTCCGCCTTTCTTTTCCGAATTCTCACCCTGATGGAGAGAATGGGGAGAAAAACGGAAGACCACATGGGTGGTGAAGGGGAATGACAAAACCGAGTAGGGCGGATGACGTGGCAGGCTGTCATCTCTGTATCGTGGCCTTCGCCGTGTTGCTGAATTGAAAGTGAAAGTGTAATCCTGGGTGGACAGCAGCGCTGTCTCTTTTGACTACTCTGTCAAGCTGCACATGCAGCAAAGGAAAAAAAAAAGGAAAAGGAGCAACGGTAAGGCTGCTGCTGTCCCGTTAGAGTACACAATAGCAGGTTGATAATGCCTGTCTGGGTCAGTATGTTCTCAGTCAGATCCACACACGCCCCCTTTTTTTTAAAACCCAAGTCACAATGAACAGACTGGACGTTTTAGCATAATCCCACTGCAGCCAAAAAAAAACGTTTATAAAAACCTAGCGAAGGCGTTACAGGCTGTAAGACAGTTGAGTATAGTCAATAAAAGGGGGGGGGCAGAGAGAAGGAAGAAAAAGATATGATGTGGAATTGATGGATCGGACGCCTCCCCTCCGCGTCCGGGTCTGGACTCGGCCTTCTGTTTTCAGACGGTTAGCAGATTTAGGGGACAGGTTCAAAGATTAGACAAGAATGGACCGCTGGTAGAACATCTGGGATTTCTGTCAAAGAAACTTAGTGGTGAAATTAAACAGGTGGAACGGACTTTTGCTTGTTTTGTTTTCCGAGGCCCATTAACTGTTGGAGTAAAGAGAAGCGTACCTGACAGAATCCATTAAAGGTTTTAGAAATGGATGCAAACATCAATCAATCAATCAATCAATCAATCAATCAATCAAAACTACCTATTGTGGCTTTCTTTTTCAGATCGAATGCATATGATGAAAAATATGACGCTGAATTTTCTCCTAAAAAAAATAAAAAATTAAAGAAAAAAAGAAATATCTAGTGAAAAAATTCAAGACAGACAAAATTTTAGTCTGACAATTAACTTAAAAAATAAAAAATAAAATAAATAAAAATTAAGTAATTTAAATAAATAAATAAATAAATAAATAAATAATCTCCCAATTAAGTTAAATACACCTTTAGACTGAGCAAAATTACACAGAAAAAAAAATATATATTTTTTTTTAAGTTCCCAAAGGTTACATCCAATGTTTTGGACATACCTGTCATATTACTTGGCCTTGTAACAGCTACAAACAGTCATTTTCCTCACTTTCTGCTAAAGAGAACAATTGTTACTGAGAAAGAGACTTTCCTGTATATTCCAGCTTCACCTGATACTGATACACAGCTCTAACACTGGAGACTCCTTCCAAATGTCTCTTTCACCATATCAACAGTTTGCTTTGTTAAATCACCTGTAAACGAGTGTGAACGAATGCGTTCATATAATTCATATCATAATAACATTTGCTATAAAATTCATTAATTACACAAATAATGCACCATGGCTCAATCTCCAAACACGATCAGCTCCAATAATCATAGCAGACGATTCAGTCTATATGACAAAAGGCCATTTTGAGGCATTTTGAGATTGTTTGGAAACCAATAAACTCTCCAAAAAGCTGAATATTCAAGCTATAACGTTGGAAACATGGATGCGTCCAGTTTCAGATTTAACAAGTGTATATTGATTGCTCTAAAGCAAATACTTGTATCTATGTCAGGATTGGTTTAAAAGTTAATAAGTGCTGGTTTGTTTAACTCAAGCGATATGAATAGATCACGTTCCATTAGATATAAAGCTTGCGGATGGATACGACACCCGACAGCGACTGAACTTGTTCTAACGGAATTCTTATCGTTTGTTTAATCGCTCGGAAGTGTATGGAACATCTTGTCATTTGAGGGATTAATTGGGATTTGCCCATCTCTCTGGAAAGCCAGAGCTGCAAATTGCACTTTTACTAGAGCCTCTGAGGACAGAGCAAGAGAGAGAGGCACACTATTAGTCACCATGGCAGGGAGAAATTTAATTTAGGGGACACAATTTAAAGAAAATTGACTCCTATTTAAAAGGGAGGTGTGTGTGGAAGGCGGACAAATGGCTGCACGGGGGGACGAGAGAATAAAAAAAAAAAGAAGAAGAAGAAGAAGGACGAGTGAAAAATCTATTTCCCTCCGGTTTCCTCAATGGCCCGACGTCTTTTCATCTCCGCCCGATTAGAACTTCCAGGAATAAAAAAAAAAAAAAAAAAAAAAAAAAAAAAAAAACCTTTCCATTATTGAGTAAGAGACAATGTGGATCTCCGATATTGTGGGGGATTTTTTTTTCCAGAAGGAAACTCCACAAATTGAAACACTTGTACACAAAGAATAAGGCTGTGCTACGGGAGGGTGATAATCGCACACGGAGAACTTTTGGCTGCCGACACGGTTGTGGGGCCGGAGTGTGGTGGGACAATGGTGGTGAGCGTGGCAGCTGTCATGGCGGAGTTTAAAAAGATGATCTTGGCACGGAATTAAAAAAAAAAAAAAAAAGAGAGAGAGAGGCGAGGGAGGAGGGTGAAGGCGAGGGCCAAAAGAAAGCAGCAATTCATTTGCAAATCGGGGGGCCCTGGCGCACGGGCTCCGTTCTGAGCCAGGAGTTAACAAGGTAATCAGTTTCAGTCTCTAACCTTGCATTGTGCTGTGCACCTCTCCACAGGGTCGAGGCGTGAATAAAGAGTGTGTACACACACACACACACACCTCTGTACGCTGAAACATGAGTATTTGTTTACAGTGTAGTCTCTCCATTCCATCCACCTCCTGGCACACTCAAAGCGTTACATAATAGAGAGTAGAGTAAAGAGATTGTCATTGTGTGTAAAAAACACACACACACACACACACACAGAGTGAGAAAATGTGTGTGACAGAGTGTACAGCTGTGTCCATTCTTCTCTCCGTGTCCCTGCCCAGCCCTGGGGCCCTTCTGGGAGGCCCCTAGGTAAGAAGAAAAAACTAAAAAATAAAAAAAATGGCGCTCTTCACAGTCTCCTCTCTCTCTCCGATTTCCGCTCCTGAGAAATCCGATCCGGTTGTAATTACAAAGCAAACACAAACGTCCACACGGCGCACACACAGCAAATCAAACCCGTACACCCGAATCACGTTACACAAAAGAGTGTAATCAAAACACAGCTCACCTGCCGTAATGCAGGAATAAATCACTATTATTCATCTACCCTGACGCAGCAGAGCGGATCGAGCTCGTCGGATACCGGTACTAGGTTTAACATTCGACATCATTCCATCTGACAAAACTTTTAGCGTTGTCTTTTACGGGCATAGATTGTTGTCTTTTTATGGGCATAGATTGTCACGCACTGTATGCACTTCTAATAAGTAGGCAAATGAAATAAAACGCACGGCTACATCGTTCATATTGTCCGAACCAAATTGGTCAGATTTTGAAGTCATTTGTTTGAAAAAATTCCATCACTGTGACACAATGAATATTATGTAGCTATGAGGATGACGATATATACAATAACACTTTCGTCTTTAACCTTAAGGGTCCAAAAGTAATCGGACAGCTGGCTACTCAGCTGAAACATTGCAAGGTGTGTGCTATTCTCTCATCCAGTAAGCAGATACACGATCTGGGGGTCATTTTGTGGTATTTGCATTTGCTGTTAACTTTTGATATGAAGTAAAGCCATCATTAGACTGTAAACAAATTAAAACCAACTATATTAGGTATGGTCAAATCACACATATGGGACTGAATCCAAGGGTGAGATCAGGGGAAAAAATAAATAAATAACCAGTTTTGGACGACGGAAAAATTATTTCCTTGAAGAAGAGAAAATCTCTTCACTACAGCTGTCCGATTTTAAGATCACTCTTCAGGAGCTAGGTATAAACTGTGTCAAACTGTGACTTCACCAAGACCATTTACCACAAGATACCAAGTAACCAGTAGAAGCAATACCACCTCGTCTCCTAGTAAGGATATGCATGGCTTTTTCTAACTTATCTGCTCTGTCTCCAATCATATTCCACATGACCTGAAGCAGACTTCGAAAGCAGCCTGGGATATTTATTTTTTTATTTTTTTATTTAAGGCGTGGAACATTCTGCGATGTCCGAGTCAATCACCTGACCCGAACATGCGTTTCACTTGCTGAAGGCAAGGCTGAAGGCAAAAACTCCCCACAAACACACAGTAACTAAAGACAACTGCAGTAAAAGCTTGGCAGAGCATCACCAGGGAAGGGGGGGAAAAAAAAAAAAAAAAGCTAGGGATAGATGTGAGGTAGAGAAGGAAGTATACACATACAGGGAGAGACGTCAACGAACGAGGAGTCAGAAATGAGTTGCTAATAAAAAGCAATTCCATATTTGTCTCCACATATTTGTCGAGACCTGAATCAACCATCCTCGTGAGTGTTGAGCTCTGTGAATGTCGTCCCATCGCTGGCCAGTGAGAGCGAACTGGACTGTATAATCAATATGACAGCCTTCTTGTTGTACAGAAGTGTGTGTGTGTGTGTGTGTAGTCATGGCCCTGTTTAACCTTAACTAGATTAGGGTGATTATCCGGGCTCTCAGCCGCCACTGTACAGACGGGATAAGTGTTCACAAAGCCCCCTCTGTGCAGCGATCGGCCAATCTGTGATTCTTATTCATATCTAAGCCAGCCGGTGCTCTCCTTTCTCCCTCTAACCGCCATGCTAAGTGACAGAAAGTCCCTCTTTCTCTCAAGCCGAGGAGGAAGAAAAGAGAAAATTAATCCAATATGGCCTAGAGCGTTGTGTGGTGCTGTGTGGTTTCTTGTCCTGGGGGTTTGCTCTGAGAGAGTGCCCTTGTGTGTGTGTGTGTGTGTGTGTTGCAAGAAAAGCAAACTCCGAAATAATTCAAACAAATACACTCCAACAAATTTGAGAAAAGGCGCAAGAGGCACTTCATTAGAGACTTTTACAAGTCTGCGTCTGCGACAGCGACTACTGTTGTTTTCTCCGATGGTGGAAGAAAAACGACGCAATTAGAGCTGAAGTCTGAAAAGCATTTGACTATAAACAGGAGGTTGAAACACGATCGCTTGCGCAATAATCACTTTGAATAGTGCGGTTAGCAGAGTGTTTAGCCGCCACATCAAGGACTTTCCATTTGTCAGCTGCACAATGCAGAAAATCATGCAGATACAGGTCAAGAGCTTCACACCAAAAAAAAATAAATAAATAAATAAGTGACTTAACGACATGGCTGCTGGTGCCAGACAGGCAGGGGTGAGGATTTCAGAAACAGCTTATGTCCTTAAAGACAATTCGTATGTCATAAGGCATCATGGTCTAAGCTGGAGAGGTTCTACAAACTGATTTGGATACAAAATAAACAGAACGCCGATTGCCTAATGAAAAATACACAACGGAATCGACCGGATGTGAGTCGGCAATAATGGCGGCAGATAATACCATCAACAAGGTGCTAAATAATTGACCAGTGACCTTATACTACACACTACATGATGTGTACTTAATGTAGTGTATTCAGTATAGCGGCAGGTGGATTGGGACACAGCCTTGAGTAGCTTTTTGACCAGTGACCTCATACTACACAGTGTTTGTACTTAATGTAGTGTATTCAGTATAGCGGCAGGTGGATTGGGACGCAGCCTTGAGTAGCTTTTTGACCAGTGACCTTATACTACATATTACACAGTGTGTACTTAATGTAGTGTATTCAGTATAGCAGCAGGTGGATTGGGACACAGCCTTGAGTAGCTTTTTGACCAGTGATCGCATACTACACAGTGTTTGTACTTAATGTAGTGTATTCAGTATAGCAGCAGGTGGATTGGGACGCAGCCTTGAGTAGCTTTTTGACCAGTGACCTTATACTACATATTACACAGTGTGTACTTAATGTAGTGTATTCAGTATAGCAGCAGGTGGATTGGGACACAGCCTTGAGTAGCTTTTTGACCAGTGATCGCATACTACACAGTGTTTGTACTTAATGTAGTGTATTCAGTATAGCAGCAGGTGGATTGGGACGCAGCCTTGAGTAGCTTTTTGACCAGTGACCTTATACTACATATTACACAGTGTGTACTTAATGTAGTGTATTCAGTATAGCAGCAGGTGGATTGGGACGCAGCCTTGAGTAGCTTTTTGACCAGTGACCTTATACTACATATTACACAGTGTGTACTTAATGTAGTGTATTCAGTATAGCAGCAGGTGGATTGGGACACAGCCTTGAGTAGCTTTTTTACCTAAGAATGAGGATTCCAAGGACACTTTTTGACAGTCGTGTATGTTGGAATGAATTATACTGTAACTAATTCAGCATTTTTTCCTTCAATTTTAGTTCCTCTCCACAAATCAGCAGCACGTGGAAGGAATTTTAGTACATGGGTATGTTACAACAAGCAGGCGTTAAAGCAGGGTTCTGCGTCAGTCATCGTTTTCAGGAAAGAAGTAGAAAAATCCTGAGGACAGAAGCTGATGAGGGAAAAGGGGTGGGGCTTCCAGGGTGTATCAGGAGCTTAAACCACCTGTCAATCATTCTGCACCCAGATTCATCTGCCTTTTTTTTGGGAGGGGAAAAATGTTCGTTTCCCATTTCAGGACTACTCTTTATCAATACACCATCTTCTCATCCCTATACGAAAATTCCTATTCGATCCCATACATAAGGAACCTCGGAGAAAGTGCTCGGTGTGCAGCGCTCGTTTACACAACCAAACGATCACTCAACTGCAATCCTGTTCTAATAACAAAACGCACCTCTGTATAATATTTAATGGCTGTTCGGCGGTCTAACAAGCCGTGGCAGGTCTGCCTGTGTTGATCTGACACGAATGCCGGCGTATCCTCTGGCACGTTGCCTCACTGGGGTTATAACTCATGTGTGTTGATACCGCACAGTCTTGTTCCTAATTTCATCAGCTTGGCGCTAATTACATCCCTATAACAAGGAACAAGGTAATTATCCTGGACGGCATGTTAGGAAAGACCACACACACGATTGCATGTTTTGTTAGCTTTCCAAAAAAAGCAACAGTTGTGCAAGACAGATTTATTTCTGGCAAATCTGAACATTTCTGCGAGTTGTGAACGCGACGCGGCTCAAACTTTACTGTTTCAAAGCTGCTATTGTTGTATCCGATGTCAACAATCTGTCTATGTATGCAGAACGTATATATACTGTCCAACCACAAGCAGGAGGGATCACAGTGCTGCTGCGTGGGTTTTTTTTTTAGAGCCAGAGCTGATTAGAAACCCCAAAATAATAGCGTGCAGAGAATACGCGGTCACCGCTTCGGCCCTTTCATCTTACACGACGCGCGGCGACTACGGCAGACAGATGAAGACTGATGAGGAGAAAACTCGAACGGAGATGAAAAACCCGCATGGAAATACGAACAAAACAGTCCGTAGGTTTGTACGCGTACTACTGAGTGACAAACTGCATAATTAAATGGGCCATGAGGAAGGATTTTATCTCAGTAGTGGCCCTTTGCAAATTAGCTATAAACAGGATACGGGGTTCAGTGCACAGGATTCCCTCAAATCGGTCAACACAAATGTTGCGGATTTATTCTTAAAAGTGCAGGACGTTGTGACAGCGTCTACATTCACCCACAAAAGATATGGCCTCTCATTAAACATGTGGAGTAACATAATGAGGGAAAAATAAAGCCCAAGTGATCGCTGAGGTTTCTGGAGAGTGTTGGTTACTTTGTGCTGCTAAATTGCACCTAGCTTAACAAAAAGCCACTAGCAAAATCAAACCAACACACACACACACACACACGGTTTGATATAGGGGGAAACTACACTGACCTAACAGTTCCTCATGAGCCCTTGGTTGCTGTATAGATACAGTTACATTATTTACTGTCCAGTGTCACGCAAATGAGGATGAGGTGTCCTTCTGAGCCTGGTTCCTCTCAAGGTTTCTTCCTCATATCATCACAGGGAGTTTTTTTCCTTACCACCGTCACCTCAGGCTTGCTCATTAGGGAGAAATAGCAACTTTAATTGAAACTTTTTCCCTTCTCTGTTTCTATACTTCTGTAAAGCTGCTGCATTGTTAAAAGCGCTATACAAATGAATTGAATTGAAAATTAAATAGTAAATCAGGCTGTCTATATCATCGCTGGATGATGGTACGAGCCCAGAAGCGAAAAGAGTAGCGCTGGTTACGTGACTTGCAAGTCGCTCGCTTGTTAATGTAATGAAACAAAACATCAGAAAAGCTTTATAAAACACACACGTTACTGATCAATAAAAAAAATGATTAAAAAATTAAAATAAAATAAAAAATCTGGATTACCTCCTGATACCATAAGAAACCAGTATCCTCTAGTTTTGCTTAAATAATTAATCAAGAAAAATCCTAGCTACTTTTATCCATTCTACAAATTGCCTCAAATCACAACAAGAGGCTTTTAATGGCTGTAGAGGAGATAAACAAGTGTCAATGCTGAAAGGAGGACTAATGAAACAAATCCTCCATTTTTAATGAGTTCAGTCCATATTTAAATGCTTAAAAAAACGATAAACCGTATGACTGAGGATTTATGGACAGGGAGATTTCCATAATGCTCTTAAATCCAGACCGAGGCCCGTCGTGTTAGGATCTCGTATACGGCTCCTCCAGATCATTTTCTGCCCCCAAAATCAATTCCCTTTTCCCTCTCTCTCTCTCTCCCCACCGTAAAGCAGCCAGGCCTGAGAAATTATCGTCGGCCATGACTCTACCTCCACAGGTAGGCTAATGAAACAGTCATAAAGTGGGTTGTGTGTAAGGAGAATGTTGATTATGGGTTTTTTTTTTCCGAGAAGAAGATGGGGGGGTGTTTGAACCTGCACAGCTAAGCGCTATGGCTCGACCCGGCCCAGATCTAACTGGATTGGGGGAGATTTTTATTTGGCTTTGCTACAGCTCTGTCATCATGCTCCAGGCCTGGCTGTACATGTGTGTGTGTGTGTGTGTGTGTGTGTCATGCTCGGGTCAAACTAATAAACCTGCCTTCAGACAGCAAAATAATACTGTTTTACATGATCATAAAATGTTAAACATATTAATAAAGCCAGTGATGTTGAGTGTCCGAGCCTCAGATGTGTGTGTGTGTGTGTGTGTGTTTGTGTGTGCACTGAAGTCCTAATGGCTAAACAGATTACAGACCACAGCAAATGGATTGTCACAGCTCTCTATCGGCCACTCAGAGTGTCTCTTCTGCGATTAGAACTGGCCAAACCATAAACACAGACACACACACAGACACACACACACACACACACAAAGAAAGAAAGGGGCCAGGCTTGTAGAGACATGGCCATGTTAGGCACCAAACACTGTTTATCAAAAGCACTCGTTGGTAATCTGGCGTCTTTTGCACTTCTGTCACAGATATGAAGGGAAGAGAGCTTACACACTGCACCATGGTGTACTTTACTATTAAGTGAGCCACAGAACACAAAGGTGCATGCTGTTGTAGGGAAATAATCAATGAGGTGTTATCCGTTTATAGTGAAACATCTGCGACAAGTTGGTTCTTGTTATCGCTTATGTTACAGCAGTTACCAATGGGTTCACTTAAATCAAGTTAAATAGTGGGAAACGCAGCGTGTTGTGTACCTGAGGGGGAAAAAAACAGAAAGCTGAAAACTTTCCCACAGAGAAAAACTCACTGACTGTTAGAATATGGCAAAACTGGAGGCTGCTTCCATAAACGTCAAACAGATGACATTTCACAGAACCTCTGCAGCAAAGATTACACACTGTACCTTTGATCTTATTACATTTACACAATTATCAAGATTTGATACTTCCCAATGAAGCGAAGTGTCCGTGTTACTACAGACATATTAAAGTGTAAGAGGGAGTGTACCGACATAAACCTGTGATTGGCCTTGGTGCACGGTGGTTAAAGTGTGGCATGTTTCCCTCATGCCTCCAGGGTTGGGGGTCTGATACCCGCCTCTGTTCAGTGTGTGCGTGGGTGTGTGCGTGTGTGTGTGTAGTTTGCATGTTTTCTCTTCCTTCTCATGTTTTTCTCTTCCAGTCCAAAGACATGCATTGTGTGCTGACTAGTGTCTCTAAATAGTCTGGGTGAGTGTGTGTGTGTGTGTGTGTGTAATGGGTTGGCACCCCGTCCTCCAGGGTGTCCTCCACCTTCCCTGTGACCCTGATGGATGGATGGATGGATGGATGGATGGATGGACAGATAGAGGGATGAATGGATGGACTGACAGATTGATGGATAAACAGATAGATGGGTGGATGCATGGATGGATGGATGGATGGATGGACAGACTGACAGATAGATGGATAAATGGATGGATGGATGGATGGACTGACAGATAGATGGATAAATGGATGGATGATGAATAGATGAACTGATGGATAGATGGATGGATGGATGGATGGATGGACATATAGATGGATGTATAAATGAATGGATGGATGGATGGACAGATAGATGGACAGATAGATGGATGTATGGATGGACATATAGATGGATGTATAAATGAATTGACAGATGGACAGACGGATGGATGGCTGGATGGATGGATGGTTGGACAGATGGATGGATGGCTGGATGGATGGACGGACACACAGACAGACAGACAGACGGATGGATGGATGGATGGACAGACAGACGATAAACATTTCTGTAGAAAGTCAAAGTTAAACGTATTTGAAGCTTTAATCTGTAAATCCGTATGCTTTTGTCCATTCAGAGATCTGTTTTGTTAGAGAGTAAAGTTGGTGGTTCGGAGTTTCCAAAAGTCACGTGAGAGGCGATTTCCAAACCGCACAGAAAAGCACATGGTTCCCAGCAGAGACCCCAGAAACAACAAGCAACCCCAGAGGAGGACGGTGTATAAACATGCTTGGTGCTGTCGCTTGTTTAATTCTAATGTAAATGTACTTTGACTAGAAAATGGCCACAATAAGATACCTACAAATGTCCCATCGCTGATTTCAGAGCAACCACACTGCAAAGTCTGCCTGTCTTTTTTAAACCAATATATAGTTTTTTTTTGTCTGTGTTACAAGGCACAAGCATCCTAAATCCATCACACACTCTTACACACACATATTCCCACAGGCTGCTTCCTTCCTGCTGCACTTTGCTGTTTAGGAGCGCTGCTAATGAGCAGACAGCAGCTGAACTGATCAGACCAACATGCACACGCACCACCGCTTCAGGACAAATCCATGTCTGCCTCCAATGAGGCTCAGTGCAGCACAGACCTTTCACCTTTCCTGAATCTGCCTACCCACAATGCCTTGCTTACGCCTGCTGATGGCTAGGGGAAAAAAAAACAAACAAATAAAATATAAAAAAAAAATCACATATTAAATACTGGTCCAAGCTCTGAGGAGAAAACAGGAGAGAAGTGCGTCCACAGAGCACATGGGGGATGAGGAAGATGAAGAGCAGCAGTCTGTCAGAGAGAATCTCTCCTTCACTCAGTCACGCAGCAGAGCTGGAGCTTGTCCCCTGGATTCCAAATGTCCACCTTATTCCTGAAGGGACGCCGCTGAAATCAGTGTGTATTGCACTTGTGTACGTTGTAAAGACTGAAAGAAAGTCCAGGACGCAATTTTCCTTCTTTAGAAGAAAAACAAGCCTTAATTAAAAATAAAATAAAAAAAAATTAAAAATATTAAAAAATATATATTTAGATTCATTTTGATATATATCAATATTTGACAAAGTAATATTAATATAATTTGCCAAAAAAAAAAAAAAGTTTACTGCCACGTTTTTTAAAAAAATTTTAAACCAAAAAATAAAAAAATAACCCCAAGAATATGATTTTAAAAATTGACATTTGTAGCACAGGATCAGGATTTAGCTTCAGGATTTTCTGCTAAATAATGCTGCGTTCAAATTAGAGCCTGTAACTCGGAATTTCTGACCTCTGTCTTGGGAAAACCACCAAATAAACAAACAAAAAAAAGACACTACCTCAACTCAGAATTCCTAATCAGAAAGTCGGGAACTCTGACTCGCTTCATCTCGACTCCAAGCTGACATCAAACCAACAAGCTGCTTACAGCATCAACAGTAAAAATAGACAGATAGATAGATAGATAGATAGATAGATAGATAGATAGATAGATAGATAGATAGATAGATAGATAGATAGATAGATAGATAGATAGATAGATAGACAGATAGACAGATATCTATAATCAGTATACAGATACTATGTTCCCTTGTTACATTTATAACACTGACTATACACTTTTCTTTTCTTTTTCCCAGAAGGTCTGCTGGATAGATGGAGGAGTAAAATGAAGGCATTCATGAGGTAAGACAAATAAAAACACAAAAGCCAGGTCTAATGTAGCGACCCACTGTACTCAGAAAAACCAGAAAAGTAAAACCAAACCTCTAACAGGGAAATAATGCAATGGCACGGTCATTCAAAGACATCCACTAAGCCCGAGTTATGTGACAAACACAACTGACATCATAACACACAGGAAGCACAGAATCAACAACACACACACATTTCCCTTTTTGCTTGATACAACTTGATTTTACTTTCTGCCCCTGATGGATGGCACCAACAACCTCTCTTCCTCCATTTTCTTTACTTTGTGCATGCAGTATCTTTCTTTAACTAACTAGACAATCGCTGCATTCTGATGTCACTTTCCATCCACTGCAAATGATCCAAAAATGTTTTCAATCTGCCACACCACCCCACTGCTGCTCTCCTTCCACAGGTTTCCCACAGCCAGATTCAAAACACTGATGCTTGCCTACAAAGCCAAGAATGGACCAGCTCCCTCTTACCTCAAAGCTCTTATTACTCCACGCTCCCTCAGATCTACTAGCACTGCTCGACATCTCTCAGGGTAGGAGGTAGGTATACATCTAGACTCTTCTCTGTTCTGGCACAGAGGTGGTGGAATAAACTTCCCCCAGACGTCCGAACAGCTGAGTCACTGACTGTCTTCAAACGCCGGATGAAGACCTACCTCTTCCTGAAGCTCTTATTTTCTCTGTTTGTTTTATGTATTGTTGTATCATCCAAACACAATTTTAGGCTGATGCTATCCTAAGTCTATGACCTATTGAAATAGTGTTCATTGATGGAGACTTTTCGTACATTGCTCTGGATTTGGTCTGCCAAATGCTAGAAATGTTAATGTGAACTTTGTAACAGGCCAGTGTTTTACATGCTTGATCATCTACATGATACTGCCAAAAGTTTTGGGACGCCTGCCTTTACATGCACATGAATATAATATGGAGTTGACCCGCCTTTTGCAGCTATAACAGCTTCAACTCTTCTGGGAAGGCTTTCCACAAGGTTTAGGAGTGTGTTTATGGGAATTTTTGACCATTCCTCTAGAAGCGCATTTGCAGGCAATGAGGTTGGACAAGAAGGTCTGGCTCGCAGTCTTCACTCTAATTCATCCCAAAGGTGTTGAGGTCAGGAATCTGAATTTCCTCCACACCAAACTCACTTATCCATGTCTTTATGGACCTTGCTTTGTGCACTGGTGTACAGTCATGTTGGAACAGGAAGCGGTCATCCCTAAACTGTTCCCACAAAGTTAGGAGCATGAAATTGCCCAAAATGTCTTGATATGCTGAAGCATTAAGAGTTCCTTTCACTGGAACTAAAGGGCTGAGCCCAAGCCCTGAAAGACAACACCTGAATTCAATGATTTGAAGGGATGTCCCAAAACTTTTGGCAATATAGTGTATTTTTCTTATATGTAATCATGCTTGTATTAGTCTACAGTCAAGCACTGATGTGCAGGTTAAATGTACACTGTTTGCTTCGCTCTAAACTGGAAAAAACATTCCTTGTATGCTCAGGCATACTGGACCAAAACGGATTCTGAGCAACTGACAGGAAATTATACTGTTATTAGCTTTCTAAAGGTTACTCCAGTGAGCTTCACTCCTACGTTCCAGGATGCTGACTGTAGAAGACGATGCTGCGTGAAGGCAGAAAATCCCTGTGTGACTTGTTTGATGAGCGTGTGAGCACGCTGCTCTGTAACCTCAATCCAACAGATTATTTAGCAGAGTTCACAAACAGGGAAATAAGCACCGTGAACCCCAGCTGAACTGCACAGCCAGTCGGTGGAGAAGTAGGATAAACATTCTTACCTGGCAGGACTGGTGGTGTTATGAAGGTGAGGAAAGAAATGACATGTCATGTACGTTTTCTGTAATCTGTGGAGTTTCAAACACGGTGTCGAAAACACAAGTGTAGTCAAGTGAAGGCGGGGAATCATGCCCAGAAACACCAATTACATATACAGAGTGACACTTAACCTGTTTAACTCTCTTCATTACCTACATATGCCCACACACACATACACACGCACACACACGTTTACCCTTTGTCAGTGGTGAAAGGCAACAAGATCGCTTTACAACGTCTCGTCTTTTTCGATAAATTTTGCATGAAAACACGTCGTGCGGGGCTCAGAGATGCCTGCTGTCATCCTAGAGGTGTGATAAATGTTTAATGAAAACAACACCACACGAGGCTGTGTCAGGCCCCCTGCTAAGCCTGCCACCTCCTTTGATCCTCACTCACACACACACACACACACGCACACACACACGCACACACACACGCACACACACACGCACACACACACGCACACACTTCCTCATATATTCATCTGTAATCTGATGAAATGGGGGGGGGGGTATTGTTGCGGCTGCAGGTTGACAAAAATGGCAAGTCAAAATGCTTTGAAAGAGAATAAAAGGTGAAATGCATTAAAGCACAGCGTCAGTGTGTGTGCGTGTGTGTGTGTGTTCATAAGTGTACCTGAACTGCTTAAAGTGGCATGTTGTAGGGGAGTGACAGCTGGAAGGGCACACCTGGAGCAGGTTAGAGCAAGCTTTGATCCACCGCCATACACACACACACACACACACACACCTAATAATGTCAGGTAAAAAGATATTTACTTTTTTTTTTTAATCCATAAATAACATCCACATCTTTTTGCATTCAAAATCATCCATCAAGCCAAATAAAAATGATTTTTTTTTTTTTTAAATAAATAAATAAATAAATAAATAATTTCACGTTCTTTGGAACATCCTGTTCAATAAATTGCTGAAAGATGACGATGCATATATATATATATATATATATATACTAATCGCTGAACATCTTTGCCAGCTATTTAAAAAGGCAGGAGGTCTTTCCAACCTGTGTGTGTGTGTGTACTCTCTCTCTCTCATATATATATATATATATATATTTATTTATTTATGGTAGAATTAGGTAGGCTGGGGCAAGTGTGTGTGTGTGTGTGTAGTGAAAGACTCTAGCATTTCTAAAAAGAGTTGAAAAGTTGTAATGGACATTAATAACATAAATATATCTAATTGGTCTACATGCTGAGGGGCAAAGCAAGCTCATAGCTGAGCTGATGCCAGAGGGTGTGATTATTCCAGCACAGAAGTTTGCAGGTGTTCAAGCAGGGACATGTGCAGATGCACATTTGTGAATGAGTAAGAGAGAAAAAAAAAGAAAAGCATAAAATACGAGCCATCATCTGTACACACAATGAAGCCTGTAATTAACTAGACAATGAGCTTGTATTTTTTATTTGAATTAAAAATAATGGTTGTTGGAGTCCTGTTCAATTAAAGAGTAGCCACAAGGTAAAGAGTAAAACATGACCAGACATGCTGTTAGAGGAAATTAAAAGTACAGTAAGAGTACAAGGAACTAAACTTAATAGTGACACGGTGGATACACAGGTAGTGACTCAAACAGGAGCACACTAATGTTCTCTACATTTTGTATGTGACTGTGTGTATATATGGTAGAATTAGAATTGGAGAGTGTATATGTGTGTGTGTATAAATATGGTAGAACTGGAGTGTGTGTTGTGTTTGTGTTGTGTTGTGTGTGTGTGTATATATATATATATATATATATATATATATATATATATATATATATATATATATATATATATATATAGGTAGAATTAGGTAGGAATTAGGTAGGGAGTAGGCTGGGGCGTGTGTGTGTATGTATGTATGTATGTATGTATGCATACTGTGTGTGTGTGTGTATATGGTAGAATTAGGTAGGCTGGGGCGAGTGTGTGTGTATATGGTAGAATTAGGTAGGCTGGGGCGAGTGTGTATGTAAATATGGTAGAATTAGGTAGGCTGGGGCGAGTGTGTATGTAAATATGGTAGAATTAGGTAGGCTGGGGCGAGCGTGTGTGTATATGGTAGAATTAGGTAGGCTGGGGCGAGCGTGTGTGTATATATGGTAGAATTAGGTAGGCTGGGGCGAGCGTGTGTGTATATATGGTAGAATTAGTTAGGCTGGGGCGAGTGTGTGTGTATATGGTAGAATTAGGTAGGCTGGGGCGAGCGTGTGTGTATATATGGTAGAATTAGGTAGGCTGGGGCGAGTGTGTGTGTATATATGGTAGAATTAGGTAGGCTGGGGCGAGTGTGTGTATATATGGTAGAATTAGGTAGGCTGGGGCGAGCGTGTGTGTGTATATGGTAGAATTAGGTAGGCTGGGGCGAGTGTGTGTGTATATATGGTAGAATTAGGTAGGCTGGGGCGAGTGTGTGTGTATATATGGTAGAATTAGGTAGGCTGGGGCGAGTGTGTGTGTATATGGTAGAATTAGGTAGGCTGGGGCGAGTGTGTGTGTATATGGTAGAATTAGGTAGGCTGGGGCGAGTGTGTGTGTATATATGGTAGAATTAGGTAGGCTGGGGCGAGTGTGTGTGTATATATGGTAGAATTAGGTAGGCTGGGGCGAGCGTGTGTGTGTATATATGGTAGAATTAGGTAGGCTGGGGCGAGCGTGTGTGTGTATATGGTAGAATTAGGTAGGCTGGGGCGAGTGTGTGTGTATATATGGTAGAATTAGGTAGGCTGGGGCGAGCGTGTGTGTATATATGGTAGAATTAGGTAGGCTGGGGCGAGCGTGTGTGTATATATGGTAGAATTAGGTAGGCTGGGGCGAGCGTGTGTGTGTATATATGGTAGAATTAGGTAGGCTGGGGCGAGCGTGTGTGTATATATGGTAGAATTAGGTAGGCTGGGGCGAGCGTGTGTGTATATATGGTAGAATTAGGTAGGCTGGGGCGAGCGTGTGTGTATATATGGTAGAATTAGGTAGGCTGGGGCGAGCGTGTGTGTATATGGTAGAATTAGGTAGGCTGGGGCGAGCGTGTGTGTATATATGGTAGAATTAGGTAGGCTGGGGCGAGTGTGTGTATATATGGTAGAATTAGGTAGGCTGGGGCGAGCGTGTGTGTGTATATGGTAGAATTAGGTAGGCTGGGGCGAGCGTGTGTGTGTATATGGTAGAATTAGGTAGGCTGGGGCGAGCGTGTGTGTATATATGGTAGAATTAGGTAGGCTGGGGCGAGCGTGTGTGTGTATATATGGTAGAATTAGGTAGGCTGGGGCGAGCGTGTGTGTGTATATATGGTAGAATTAGGTAGGCTGGGGCGAGCGTGTGTGTGTATATATGGTAGAATTAGGTAGGCTGGGGCGAGCGTGTGTGTGTATATATGGTAGAATTAGGTAGGCTGGGGCGAGCGTGTGTGTATATATGGTAGAATTAGGTAGGCTGGGGCGAGCGTGTGTGTATATATGGTAGAATTAGGTAGGCTGGGGCGAGTGTGTGTGTATATATGGTAGAATTAGGTAGGCTGGGGCGAGTGTGTGTGTATATATGGTAGAATTAGGTAGGCTGGGGCGAGTGTGTGTGTATATATGGTAGAATTAGGTAGGCTGGGGCGAGTGTGTGTGTATATGGTAGAATTAGGTAGGCTGGGGCGAGCGTGTGTGTATATATGGTAGAATTAGGTAGGCTGGGGCGAGCGTGTGTGTATATATGGTAGAATTAGGTAGGCTGGGGCGAGCGTGTGTGTATATATGGTAGAATTAGGTAGGCTGGGGCGAGTGTGTGTGTATATATGGTAGAATTAGGTAGGCTGGGGCGAGCGTGTGTGTATATATGGTAGAATTAGGTAGGCTGGGGCGAGCGTGTGTGTGTATATATGGTAGAATTAGGTAGGCTGGGGCGAGCGTGTGTGTATATATGGTAGAATTAGGTAGGCTGGGGCGAGCGTGTGTGTATATATGGTAGAATTAGGTAGGCTGGGGCGAGCGTGTGTGTATATATGGTAGAATTAGGTAGGCTGGGGCGAGCGTGTGTGTATATATGGTAGAATTAGGTAGGCTGGGGCGAGCGTGTGTGTATATATGGTAGAATTAGGTAGGCTGGGGCGAGTGTGTGTGTATATGGTAGAATTAGGTAGGCTGGGGCGAGCGTGTGTGTATATATGGTAGAATTAGGTAGGCTGGGGCGAGTGTGTGTGTATATATGGTAGAATTAGGTAGGCTGGGGCGAGCGTGTGTGTGTATATATGGTAGAATTAGGTAGGCTGGGGCGAGCGTGTGTGTATATATGGTAGAATTAGGTAGGCTGGGGCGAGTGTGTGTGTATATATGGTAGAATTAGGTAGGCTGGGGCGAGTGTGTGTGATGCGCACACTGTAATTACAACATGAAGCAGGAGCACCTGAGGCTTTCTCCATCCAGTCGGCCTCCACTACTGAAGACAAGAGCAAACTGCAGCACTGGAACTAATTATCTGCTAAAGAACACAAAGGGCTGAACTCTTTGTAAAAAAGGTATGTGTGTGTGTGTGTGTGTATGTGTGTATAAAACTGCTAGTTTCTGTGGCTGCTTCCTCCTCTGGGACACTGCATAGGGCATTCTACTAAAACACACACAAGGCTTTGGGATACAGCTGCAAAAAAAGGAGCATGCAGGTTTTTGGGGGCTTTTTTCTAACTTTTCCCTTAAGATGATCAAAATACGGACAAAAAAACCCAACATATTAACGCAAGCATTCGTAACCGAAGGCTATGAAACACACAAACAGATGCAAGGCGAGGCCAGAAAGAAAGTGCACTTATAAGTATCTGTATACTGGCCTTCCACACACACACGTGTATATATATATATAACATGTATGTAGTGTGTATGGGACTGATTCTTTCCTCCAGCACCACAATAACACAACAGTTTAAAGGTGTTTCGTTAACTTCTGGTCTATTTGTGGGAAAATCCTGCAGATGACAAATGCACGAGTTTTCAAAACGTGTATCAGATCCTCTGCTGCTGTTTGTCACAGTCTATAACATTACATCCATCCATCCAGCCATCCATGTATCTCTCCATCTATCTATGTATCTATGTATCTCTCCATCTATCTATGTATCTATGTATCTATCTATCTATCTATCTATCTATCTGTCTGTCTGTCTGTCTGTCTGTCTGTCTGTCTGTCTGTCTGTCTATTCATCCATCTATCTATCTATCTATCTATCTATCTATCTATCTATCTATCTATCTATCTATCTATCTATCTATCTATCTATCTATCCATCCATCCATCCATCCATCTCTCCATCCATCTATGTATCTATTCATCCATCCATCTATCTGTCTGTCTGTCTATCCATCTATCTATCCATGTATCTCTCCATCTATCTATCCATGTATCTCTCCATCTATCTATCTCTCCATCTATCTATGTATCCATCTATCTATCTATCTATCTGTCTGTCTGTCTGTCTATCTATTCATCCATCTATGTATCTATCTATCTATCTATCCATCCATCCATCCATCCATCCATCCATCCATCTATCTATGTATCTATTCATCCATCCATCTATCTGTCTGTCTGTCTATCCATCTATCTATCCATGTATCTCTCCATCTATCTATGTATCCATCTATCTATGTATCCATCTATCTATCTGTCTGTCTGTCTGTCTGTCTGTCTATCTATTCATCCATCCATCCATCCATCCATCCATCCATCCATCCATCCGTCAGCTTAAAATTCTGGACCAAATATTAACTGAATTAATTGAATACCCCAATCTATCAGTGTATCTAAATTTAAGGTGATCAGGAAAAAAGTAAACAAGCCAGATGTATAATAATCGCTGGTATTTTGTTCCGTCTTTTGTAGGAAGAGTCTATTAAACAAACATTTCCCGTATCCCGACACCGACGCCAAAGAAACTAAAGGACAAGCTGCAGCTTGTATAAGTCTTACTACAGCACAGGTTCGAACAGATACAATTTACTACACCATGTTATTACATTACGATAGCTCTGAGTGCAGATTATTTATTATTATATTATTATTATTAGATTATTTGGCAGATTTTTTAGCCACTGAATGGCTTAATACAAACATACACTACAGATTATTAGTAGTAGTACTAATTACATTAATATTATTATTACCAATCAGGATCAAGACAGGAAACTACAGGGCATCATTATAAAAACAATTAAAAAATAATATAAAAATTTCATTCTCTTGCTACTTTTATTATTTCATTCATTTGTATTAAATCTTATTTCTTAGAATTTATTATTTTTATTTAGTCTTATTTTTGTGAATTTACTAACTACTTTATATTATGTTGATTTTATTTACAAGCATTTGTTTGAACTATTTTTAGCATTTCCTCCTGTATTTATTTGCTCTCCGATTTGTATTTTATTTTACAAATTATTATTTCTTTATTTAGTTTCTCTTTTAGATCACAAGCTATTTATTGCTTTCATTCACTTCTTTTTATATTCACTATTTACAATTTTGTTTATTGAACCTCAAAAACGTGTTAGGATTTATTTTTATTTATTATTTTTTGTTTGTTTTTATTACTCATTCATGTGTCTCTTTTGACATGGCTTATATTATTTTCATTTAATAATATTCTTGTTTTTCTAATATTGCATCTGAAATATTGACTTTTTATAATAATAATAATAATTATTATTATTATTATTATTATTATTATTATTATTGCTCATATTATGCTTCTATTTAATTTTTTTATTTTTTTTTTATTTAAATTGCTTTGCGAAATATTTTGAGCTGTATGAATAATTTATGTATGAAAGATGTTATACAAATGATGTTTAAAACCATATTTAAAATGTTATATTAAACCACACACATTTTTTATTCCGTAAATATCTTACCACAAAAGCTTTCCTAACAGAATTGTCTACATAGAAGTGTCTATACACCGAATTGTGGATTATTTACTCAGTGAACCACCTTTAAAATTCATAAACTTGTTGGGATATAATGCCTGCTCCATACTGCAGAACAAACTGGGCGGCAGATTCACTCAGAAAACTCGCACAACACCGTCGGAGATTTAGAAACAGATGTAAGTAGAACCATACTCTGTGTATAGAACACCACACCGCCTTTACCTCAGACAATTTACTCCATGAACCAGACCTCTGCTAAGCCTCGAGATCTCTAGATTATAAAGGCTATAATACAGTTTGCTGAAAAAGGAAAATATCAACCAGCCTGTAGCGCGGTGGGACGCCAGTCTTAAGGACAGATTAATCGGTACCAGAGTGATGAAATGAGGAAAGTGAGGGGAACAAGAAGGCTCTCATAATCCACAAACTAGCACCTCATCTGTTAAACACTTAATCTCTCAGTGGCATGGGCATGTGGAACTGCCAGAGGATGCGGCTCACACGGCTCACTGCTCTTTATTAATGAAGTGACTCCCTACAGCAGCAATCCGCTCAATTAAAGTAACATGGAGTGAACAAATGCATCAGAACATCAGCTACGAGCCTCAAAACACAGTCAAATAGTAGAAAGGCTGCTTTATAAGACTAAACCAATAACACTAAATTAAAAAAAATTATATAATGACCTTCCTGACCTGTTTCGCCAGATTCCGCACAACAAATATAATATCCGTATATTGTGGATACGCACTAAACTGCAAATTAGAATGACATGCACACCACTTTTAACTTGTTTCTTCTGTCTACCCTTTCTTCTATTTGTGCATTTTTGTTTACTTTTGTATAGATTTTTTTATTTCATTGTTTTAATTAAGGTGATTTTGGGAAACCTGGCAACCCAAGTGTTTCAGCTAGAATGCTTCAAAACTGCACATGTATGTAAAAACCTTGGACTTTTTTTTTATTTTTGTCATGTCCCAATGCATATGTCTAGTGTGAGAAAAAGAAAAAGAAGGGAAGGAATAATTAAAAACAAAAAGAAGTTCAGATCCGTGTCAGTACCAGTTCAATGCAGATCACGCTGTAGCTGTGAGGACTTCTGAAAACTGTCCAAATAAATGATTAAACATTCCAAAAATTAGTCTGTAAACCTCACTGTCCTGCCTCTTATTAAATTTACTGCACATTATACAGTACACTCAATATATTTCAACTTCTTTAAAATCTACATTCAGATATTAAGATTCTTACTTTAAGTAAGTATCTTATACATAAATATTTAAATGCATTCAAATATGAACCAGCTTGTCATTTTATGTTGTGCCAGACCAGCAGAAGCTCCATGATATTTCTCACAGAAAAGTTGGAAATTATGTTGCTTTCTTTAAGCAAATAAGCAAATAAGCAAATAAATAAATAAATAAATAAATAAATAAATAAATAAATAAACCAACAAACACTGTTCATTTGTTTATGTACTTGGTGTACGGTTTTAAGAATTATTGGAAATTGTTACTTTCTTTAAGCATAAATGCATAAATGCATAAATAAATAAATAAATAAATAAATAAATAAATAACGCTGTTCATTTGTTTATGTACTTGCTGTACTGGTTTTAAGAATTATTGGAAATTGTTACTTTCTTTAAGCATGCATAAATAAATAAATAAATAAATAAATAAATAAATAAATAAATAAATAACGCTGTTCATTTGTTTATGTACTTGCTGTACCGGTTTTAAGAATTATTGGAAATTGTTACTTTCTTTAAGCATAAATAAATAAATAAATAAATAAATAAATAAATAAATAAATAAATAAATAAATAACGCTGTTCATTTGTTTATGTACTTGCTGTACCGGTTTTAAGAATTATTGGAAATTGTTACTTTCTTTAAGCATAAATAAATAAATAAATAAAGAAAGAAAGAAAGAAAGAAAGAAAGAAAGAAAGAAAGAAAGAAAGAAAGAAAGAAAGAAAGAAAGAAAGAAAGAAAGAAAGAAAGAAAGAAAGAAAGAAAGAAAGAAAGAAAGCTGTTCATTTGTTTATGTACTTGCTGTACCGGTTTTAAGAATTATTGGTAATTGTTACTTTCTTTAAGCATAAACAAATAAATAAACAAATAAATAAATAAATAAAGCAACAAACACTGTTCATATGTTTATGTACTTGCTGTACCGGTTTTAAGAATTATTGGAAATTATGTTACTTCCTTTAATCATAAATAAATAAATAAATAAATAAATAAATAAAGCAACAATGTTCATTTGTTTATGTACTTGCTGTACTGGTTTTAAGAATTATTGGAAATTATGTTGCTTTCTTTTAAATAAATAAAAAATCGCAAAAAAACAACACTCTTATTTTTTGTACTTGCTGTACTTGTATGGAAAATTATTGCAAATTATGTTGCTTTCTTTAAGCATAAATATTATTGGAAATTATTTTGCTTTCTTTAAGCAAAAATAAATAAATAAATAAATAAATAAATATCGCAACAGACAAAACTGTTCATTTGTTGATGTACTCGCTGTACTGGTCTCTCTTTTTCTCCCACTTCCAAGTGAATTAAACAAAAAAACCTGAGCTGATACGATACAAAGAAAGAAAGTGCAAACCCCAAAACTCTTCCTTTCCTGTGTGATCCAGTGCTGACACTGGAGACTCCTTCCAAACGTCTTCCAGAAAACCTCAGCATTTCAGCACTTCTACACGCTTTCCTCTTTAAATCTCTCTGTTTACGTTTTGCTTCCAACAACTCCCCGTGAGTTAGCGTCTGCTCCAAGAAATGCTCGAATATTAGAAGCGGCAGATTAATAAAAAAACTTCTGATTTGCTTTCCAGCCTGAGCTGCTGTTCTGGGAAAATTTCTGACCAGTCGGAATCGAATATTCAACAGCACTGTGGTATAACGTGTGACCTAAAAAAAGCATGACTGGGACTAAACCATCCGAAGAAAAATGGATGTGTTGCTGTTGTTTATGTAAATATTTCAGAAAATTTAAATTGCATTCGAAAACTTTCTGACAGCCCAAATGTACATACAAGCTTCTATTTGAGAAAGAAGTAGTGTTCCATACACACACACACACACTCCTCATAAGGGAGTTCTAAGCACCACTTCTTCCCTCTAACTCCTTCCCGAGGCATGTGTGATTCTGTCAGCGCGACAAGCCGCTCAAAATGACTGACAGCCCCAGCCCATATCTCTACATCAAGCCGTCCTCCAATCGCATTAGGCCGTGCCGCTTTGGGGCGGTACATAGCGCTAAAATGAGGAAGCGGCTTTAAAACGAGTTTAGCCTGTGCTCGTGCGGATCACACCAGGGACGCGGGGAGATCAGACCTGAGCGAGTAACGCTAGTTTAACATGATCTAGCTGCGGTAGGGAGACGGGAGAGGAGGGGGGAAAAAGAGAAGAGAGAAATAGAATAGGGGGCCGGTGGGATGGTGAAGACAGCGAGCTCAGAGAGAGGAGAGAGAGATAGATGGATGAGTGTGACTATTCCGGCTCTGTCCCCAACTCCCTGCTGGATTTTAACGGTAGCAGTGATTGAGCTGCTGCATGCAGGGGAATCAGGAAACCAACTGGAGCAAAGAGCTGTGTAGAGCGTGTGTGTGTGTGTTTGTGTAGAGAGAAAATTAAAAAATAAATAATTCCCACCCTTGTTTTTCCTTTTCTTTGGCTTTTGCGTCCTCTTTGTCTTTGTCACGTCCTCGGTCTCGTCCTCTGTCTTTCTCTCGGTCCCTGTCTTTGTCTCGAGTCTTGCGCTGACTGCGATCACGGTCTCGGCTTCGGCTGCGTCTCCTGCCGGATCTGCCGCTGCTTCGGCTGCGGGATCTGCGATGACGGGAACGAGACCTACACACACACAAACACCCAGGATATGATGCTTCTATCTGTTATAGGAAAATAATCATGGTGTGATGAGCTTTTCCAACATCAGCATGTCCGAGTGTTTTATTTCTCTTACACCACAGCACTTTACCAATGCTACAGGAAAGACGTCATACTTGTAGCTCACTGTAATGTTGTGGATCATCTGTAGTTGTATTTTATAACATCGCTAAACAAGCTTTCTCTCACCAGCCTCTCAGTGTATCATTGTTACTGCTGTTATTTAAAAAAAAAAACAAAAACAAAAAAAACCCACCACCAATCAGTCAACACCTTGTAACCAATCAGAATTGAGAATTCGACACTATTGTGCTATAAACTTGTGATGCAGATCAAATACCTGATGATCTTTGACTGGGCTTTAATGAAGAGGTCAAAGAGCTCTTGTGTGGAGGCAAATAAGGTGAAGGCTTTGATAAATATGTGGACTGGATGGCTGTGTGTGTGTGTGTGTGTGTGTGTGTGTGTGTGTGTGTGTACAGCAGTATACACCATCACGGTCATTAGGGAGGGGCTGGGATGACACACTCAGTATTGATCCTTACAGGACAAGGCAGAGACTGCCTTACTGATTTACTGGGCCACTTACTAGGCCTCCTGACCTCCCACTCATTTCTCTCTCTCTCTCTCACTCTCTCTTGCTGTCTCTCTTTCTCTCTCTCTCTCTCTCTCTCACTGTCTCTCTCCCTCTCTCTTGCTGTCTCTCTCTCTCTCACACTGTCTGTCCGTCTCTCTCTCTCTCTCTCTCTCTCTCTCGCTATCTCTCTCTCTCTCTCACTCTCGCTGTCTCTCTCACTGTCTCCCTCTGTCTCACACTCTCTGTCTCACACTCTCTGTCTCACACTCTCTGTCTCACACTCTCTGTCTCACACTCTGTCTCGCTGTCTCTCTCTCTCACCACTCACTTTTACTAAAACCTTCAAATAAATAATAATAATATTAACTATCGATCCTTTCTTTCTATTTCAATGCTTCTCTCTTTTTTTTATTTCTGAATGTGACCCTGCCAGAAAAAAAAAATTCTAAATCAATTTCTATAATCATACTACATCAACCTCCAAAAAAAAAAAAACCCACAACAACAACAACAACTACAGTGTAAAAGATGTTACATCACCAGCTCTGCTGTTCCTCTGAGTGACCAGAACTAAAGGAAACGACCATCTATTTTTGGTTAAGCAGCACTGCATACTGCCAAGCTAGTTTTTTATTTATTTTTTTAATTGTGTCTCAATCACTGTGCTGCGTTTCCTTCCAGCCTTCGATTAAGAACAACGTGAAAAAAACATTTTACTTTAGAAAAAAAAAAGTCAAATTTTACAGAAAATTTTTCAAAAAAGAAAAAAAAAATAATAAGATATTTTTTTCTTCTCGATAAGACGGAATTAAATATACAAAAGAATTCCGGATTTTTGTTGTTGTTTTTCTTGTTTCGTTTTCTCTGGGGTTTGTGTGTTTATAATGCAAAACTATCAGACTTTCAGACTAGGTGATCCTACCCCTACTACAGAGATACAAAAAGAAAGTGCATTGTAATAACATAACCCTGGAAAACGGCGTGTATTTTCCCCGTGTGGGCCGACACGAGAGCGGTCTTATTTTGGCTACTGTACTTGTGGCCAGCAGATGTAATAAACACCTAATCTGTTGGGAGCTGCTTTCCTCTTTCTACACCCCGCTACACTTGTGCGCCTGTTGCAAATTAAATTTATTGTAGTTAATAGACTGGAGCCAAGCTGCTAAATGTCAATTTCATTACCAAGGCCTTCCCCTCGGAGAATTATTAGCTAATTTACGGCTAAGGGTAAATGTGTTATAGGAGGAGTTACAGATAAACACCCCCTCCCAGTCCTCACACACACACACACACACACACACACGCCAATGGTGGGCTATTTTACATTTATTTTTGTGATTATCTCTGGAGGGAAAGGTCTTCCCCGTGGCCTAAACATATTTTAAAAGGCAGCCTCCATGTCCTAACACCCCGCTCCCCTCTGTTCCACCCCCTCACCCAGCCGGTCCATTAAATCTAGCCGCGGTGATTGGCCGGGGCAATTTTTTCCCATGAATTATCAATAAAGTAATTACCAGTGTGAGCCGCTTATCGTGGAACCCCTGCATGGACGCGGATATGATCCTGCCGCACTGCCTATTTTAGTAATTATATGGACTGGGTGTGAGAGCTGGACGGTGGCTATCTGCCCGTATTGCTTTCCTCCTATACAAGCCCCCTTTTTTCTGCTTGATGGGAAATTGGACGACGATAGCGCTAGTCTAGCATGCATGATGGGGCTGAATTGAATTGAATAAACTTTATTTTGGGGGTGGACCTGATTCAAAGAATTCTCTCCATCAAAGTTAATATCTGGACACTACAGCTCCGGAAAGTCTTATTTTTGTTAGGATGATCTATATCGCCACACTCAACTCATGCTAGTACGGTTTACCCGAATTAATGAGATTCCCAGGCGAGCGAAACACAAGACCGGGCATCAGAGTAGTTTTTTTTTTTTACTTGCCCAGTGGTCTAGATAACCAAATTACACCTCGTCCATGCTCGTAAATATAAACCAGCAGTAAATAATATATTTTCAATTAGCAATTTCCTCTCTCTCTAATCCATCATGGCCCTGTTCAATAATCTGTCCTTGTCCATAAATTTACACTTTCAATAAGTTCCAATACCTGTTCTGCAAATAGTTTCGGAATATGAGTGAGGAAATTACAAACGATGATCCGTTCTGACTGGATCCCCCCACCCCCCACCCCCCCACCGTCGCTGTCACGCTTTATATTTCAGTCCTGATGGTAATATCGCTGAATTAAAAATGTGCCAAAGAGAATGGAAAACCTGATGAATCAGACTTTCCTTAAAAGAAAAAATAAAAAATAAAAATAAAGTAAAGCTACACAACACTGTATCTAGCGCCGTGGTAAAATCATACAGTGGAATATATGAAGAGTGGGTTAAATATATCAGGAAACACAGTCGCTGTCCACTTTATTAGGAACACCTTCGCGGAATTTCAGCTGAATAACAGCATTACAGATTCAGTTCATGTTCACATCCAACATCCTAATGGAGATAAATCAGTCAAGTGTGTTTGACCATGGCTGAGTGTTTTGGTGCCAGATGTTTGTGATTTTCTCACACACACACACACACACACACACACGCTAGTTTCTAGAGTTGCTGCAAATAAATATCCAGGAAGGTGGAAGAGAAAATGAACAGCAACTCAAATCCAACCGTGGTGAGCAGAAAAGCATCTCGGAAAACGAGGCACGTCAAACCTTGAGACATTTGAGCCTAGAACAGCTGGAGAGTTGCACGTTAGGTTCCTCTCCAGTCAGGAATCTTGGGTAACAATGAGCACAGGTCCATCCATGATGTACAGCTGAAGAGCGGAAAAAGATCAGGTTCGAGGTTAGGGTTAGCATTGTCCCCCCCGTATCAAAATCCGACTGAAACGTTCAATGATAAGATACGATACGAACCCTTTCTGAAAAACCGACACGCAAACACAAATACACAAGACAAAGCATCACAGCGGGGAAAACACAATTCCACAGCAGTCACTTCACAATTAAGTTCAAAGCGTCGCTAGCTATTTTTATTCCTCTTCTCGAGCACCTTGAGCGAGCTGCGTGGATTTCCCGCTGCCAAAGGAGCCCGAGTGGCACTGCGCTAAACAGCTGTTCCCCCGCAATGCAAATATGTTCGCCATGCAGCGCGGCTAACTTTCGAGTGTGCTTCAAACGCTGCGCCGCACATAAGTTTCATTTATGAGATTCGTCTAATTACGGTGGCTGCTGAAAACATTTCCCAAGCTGTTTTCCTTCCTCGACGTTCGCTGTTCTTACGGGAGCGCCGGCACAAAAGCGGGAAAAGGGAACGCTGGGACAAATTGAGCGTGTTGTTAAGTAAACGACAGCTAGTACAATCGACTACAGCGATCCCTGCTGCTAGTTTTTTGTTTGTTTGTTTGTTTCACTTTCTTCCTGCTAACAATTTTTTGGCTTGTAATTAAAATAAAATTTCTTGCCTCCATTTTTCCTTTTTTTTGAGATTAACACCGGTCAAGCCGGGTGAGACAAACCTCAACACTCAGCCCACACACACACGGGTCATTTAATGGAGTTCAAAGCCATCTCACATCTAAAAGGACCCATATGTTAGCGGAGGGATTTTTTTTCTCAAAGAATCGAGAGGGAAGAAGTCGGCGTTTAACTCGTCATTACTCTTCGCTGGCACATGTGAGCGCCGTCACTCGACAGACACGGCGCAATCCTAAACTCCGCAGTCTGGCTCTGCGTGGTGGTTTGGGCCGTATTACACTCCTATTAGTGGCACCGAGGGCACCAGTGAACCCAAACAAGAGGGCAAGTCGAGGTGAGAGGTCAGAGTGGCAATAAGGTGCTAACTCACCACTGTCGTCACAGGTGATCGCCTGACCAAACGGCCTTTAGTCCGTCAATCTGCTGTTTTTCTCTTTACAACTGGGAAATCTGAGCTGTTGCTACATGACGGCTGGAGCTGTACTGAATTCTTCTTGCACTGAAAAAGAACTGAACTGGATGGAAAATGTGTTTCCAATTAGCAGGTGTGCTCTTAGGGTAAAGATGATGGGTTTTGGGTGGGTTATATATACGACTATTTATGAAGTGACAGTAGATCTGAGGGTCTGTTCCTCACAGCCTTTTATTGTTTAAACGTGGATGGTTATGCCGTCTGTGCCGAAGTGATTTAGGAACCTCACAACTCTGGTATAAGAAAAATCATAAACGGTGAGGCGAAACATGTGGGCCCACTGTAAAAGCGCAGCACAGGACGCGTGACGCTGAGCAGACCCGCATTCCACTACCAAGAGGGAAACGGACGCTTAATTAAACATGCGAGGGCATCTGAAATATCGCTCTTATTTCAAAATAATAATTATTTACCATGGAAATGAAGTCTGGGGGGGGGCAGGGGACGTCTGAGTAGCTACGGAGAGCCTGATCCGGTAGCGTAACATCTGCTGGGTTCAATCACCAGTTTGCCCATCGTGAATGATGAGCTGGCACACAGATACTCGGAGATCAAATTTTAGCCAACGAAGGATCAATCAGAGCTGGAGTGCTGATGGCTTTTAATGGTGGAATTTCATTTCTGTGCATAGACTCTCTCTCTCTCTCTCTCTCTCTCTCGACTCGTGCTGACAGCTAAATAAGCAGCAGTTCGGCTTTGAATCTGCGGCCATTTCTCTTACGTTTCACCGTATACGAACACATGGTCAGCGAAAGCAGACACTACTGAGATTATATGACTGACATTCTTCTTCTTCGCTCGAGACTTTAACAGCCGGGAGAGTCTGTTACTGTAAACTACACGGTTTTTTAAACGATAAAAGCAGCCCGTGTTACACAAAAGCTAAACGATCCAAAATAGTAACAGTTTCAGAAACACACGGATCCAGACCCCACAGGAACAGGATAGAAGATAAAGGAAAAAGAAGAAGTGGTAACTGGTACAAGCCAGCTTTATGTGAGCAATCTATTCTTCATTACACGCTTCCTGTGCTCCGGTGATCAAGTAGGAGAAACATTTGCGCAGCTTTTCAAGCACTCATAAAGCCAATTTCCGAGAGCAAATAAAATAGAAATCAACAAGGACTTGGCTGGAAAAAGAGAAGAAATGTTCATTGCAATGCTGGAATCTAATTTTGCTGATATGTAGTTAGTGGGGGAAAAAAATGATTTTAACATCCACTTATTGAATTGCTGATTCTTAAAATAGCCACGCAAAAGATGGCTGTTCTTTATTTTTGGACACAATGACAAGTGCATTTGGTGAAAGTGTTGAGTATAAAAATGTAAAAAATAATAATAAAAAATTTCCAATAACCGCAAGTTATTTTTATTCATCTTAAACCACACTTTTTTTTATTAATTAAAAAAAAAATCACACATCTAGTAGTAAAACAAGCACGTTTCCGCTGATCTCTTTCCTTATAGCAGCTATAAACAGCCGTTTCCACGGCAACTGCCTTTTTATATATCTCATATCTCTCTCGTGAAATTTATGAAGATGTGATCTCGCTGGCTGGAACACGTATTTTATTTGCTGTAAATTATTCGCTGGATTTTACGCTGGTATTTAAATCTCAATTTTTCATCCGCGCCATTATTTTTAAAAATTTTGTTAGAGGCATCAATAATACAGGCCATCAGAATGAATTAATTCAAGCATTTTCCTTGTATTGTTTTAAATTACTCTGACAAATATTTTTCACATGAATGAACTCAAACATTCTTCACTGAAGTCGACAGAAAATTCGAGACGAGAGATTTGCATGAGATGGAGGAAAAGGGGGGCGGGGCTTCCAGCGAGGTCGGCTGAACACGCTTGTCAATCATTCCACATCCATATATGCAATGGCATTTTTATTATGGAAATAAAAAACTCTTTTGGTGTGTATTTTGATTATTGATTTGGAGCAATAACTCCATGACTTGCAAAGCAGAATGTTTGTCAGCTCTGCATATCTACAGTGCTAGGAGTAATGCATAACGACTAAAAGGTCCTATAGTAAATTTCAGAAATTTCAACCGCCCCCAACTCCGAAACTTTTCCAGACACCCGTTTTACAGACTCCTCCTGGCCTCAACGCCTCACTTTGAGTTACAGTTCAATCAGCTCCGTGATGATGAGGAAAGCTGCTGGAGATCGGGTTTACATGACAAAAGTCTAGCATGTCCTCGGATGAAAGCATGAAATAGCAAAGCGTTCATCACCGGGTCAAAACGGTGACGCTTGTAGAAACCTGCTGATCTGGCACCGTCGCTTCATCTCTCCCTCCACCAATCACACACACACACACACATAGTGTGCAGCTGGCAGCTCATATGTTTCCCGGCTTCGTCCCGAATCAGCCAGAAGTTTCCCCACAAGCTTGACAAGACAGGAAATAAAAAAAGACTCCTCAATATCAAGAGAGGAGGGGAAAGTGTTTCATTATTTCCAGCGGGTGTCATGATTTCAGTCAAGAAGCACATAATCCAGATTTCTCTTTTATTAGTGTTTCCTCTCACTCTCTCTCTTTTTTTTTGTTACACCTAAATATTACACTGGTAACTGGAACCATATTGGTGCTGTCAGGACGGCGGAGGGAGAGACAAGTGCACCGTTGGATTTAATTACGATACAATTTGCTCCAGTGCTTGTTGGGGGAGATGATGGTGTCTCTCATACACGCTCTGACACATGGCTCCGCTTAGAGCCGACTTAGAGCAACTTCTTCGGGGCAAAGGGAGTTTCGAGACGCCCAAAGCGCTCGGCACGAGAGGTCCGACTTATCCGTTATTCCAGAACGCGGATCGGGCCGAAAAAAATGATTTCATACGAACGAGCGAAGGAAAAAAGAAAAACCCGTTTTTGAGCTGTAGTAAAATCTGGGCCCGTTTGAGAGAAGCGGATATTCGTGGGCATGCAATCTGTCTTGTCAAATCAGACTGATCTGGAAGCATAATCTCCTCACTGTGAGGCAATTAGCATTAATTAAAGCAAGAAAGCAAGAAATGGCCAAAAGCTTGCAAAAAAAAAAAAAAAAATCCAAATACTTCAGGCAAGTGACCTTTACAAGGGTCAGTAGGATGTTTCCATGCAACAGATACACAAGTCCAAGCCAGACCTCGGGTCATTTCTGTCTCTGAGCGCCGGATCTCTTTCCTCCTTTCACGGCGACCACGCTTGGGTCTGCCAATTAGAAATAATTAGGCAGTTATTGCGCTGGCAAGTCCTTTTAAGTGCATATATAACGATGCAACGATGCTGATTAGCCGGCGCTGAGCGAGCGTAGGGGGGGGACTCAAATGGCCAGCGGAATAATTACGCCAGTGATCACAAAGCCGCAACGCTCCTCTGTACTTCACCTTAATGCGTTTCAAACCTCCACTTCATTACCGGTCGTAATTAATCCGCCATTAATTGCAGGAAGGGCCCAGTTTACCTCGCTTCGTTTCTAATTATCATCTTATAAATAGTTATGGTTCTAATTAATGTGTTCATTAGGCAGGATATTTTTTCTCAAAGCGGCGCTCGGAGCCAAAAGGTTCGGCGCGCTCTTCTCTCAGAAGCCCGAGCAGCCAGAAGGTGAGGCCGCTCTGCTAGCGCTAGTGCTTTCATTTTGCTACATTCAACCTCCTAATTGGCATTTAAAACCCAATTTCCAAGAACTTCAAGAAGAGCTGAAATTAGGATAGGAGTAAGACGGGAAGAAATTCATTTTATATTCCAAAAGCAAACGTTTAAAAAGGGACGCGTGACCAAATTGCTTTGAATGGGATGAAAAACAGACAAAGCCTGGTTTATTCCCAGACCTTACCGGACGCTCAAATGACCCAAAAGAGGGGAAAATCATTAAAAAAATTAAAAAAATAAAAAATCTGTCTCGTCACAAACACAACTAGAGCCGGGAAACCCAGCATAATGAGCAATCCTAACACATTCCTCCACAGCAAGAAAGGTCAAGGTAAAAACCACCGGCCTTAATATTTACTCCGAATCGCTGTCCGGTGGCTAATGAGCGACTATAGGGGCAACAAGCATGCTTCCTGAATAAAGATCACGCCGCTGACCTTTGACCGGTCGGACGTCTGATTTGCACTGATGTTTTTCCCGGCTCCTTTTAGTTCGCTGCTCTTTTAATGCAAGAGACACATGGTGTCAGACCACGTTCACCTGGCCTCGGGGTATCCGTGTTTACAAATTAGAATATTTATTCATTCCATATTTATGTGTTTTGGTGAACAAAAGATCCTTCATCCCTGCGTGACTGACACGGGGTCCGAGATACGAGGAAGGGTAATCGAAGCGCAAAATGTCTCTTTGAGTCTGGCAGGGAGAAAAACACAGGAATCCGAGTAATGAATTAATCTGTGCTCGGCTCACACAGAGGAGGATGGATGTGCATCTGTGTGTGTGTGTGTGTGTGTGTGCAGTCTGAATAATATATCTTGTGTTTCTGTTATAAAGCCAATTTGTGTAATATGGTTCTGTTTGCTATCTAGGTGATCTGTTCTATTTTATAGCAAAATGTATTTTAAATTACCTAATGTATCTTATTTTCATCCCAATTATTATATCCCCCGGCCAGTGTAAACAATAGCGGGATATGAAAATAGAGAGACTCGAAACATCTTCGCTCCCTTGCTTGCTTGCTCAAGGCAGATTCGAGCACAAATTACATTTACGTTTATTCATTACATTATTGGCTGATGATTTAATCCTTATGCTGCTTACAGCGAGTTAAAGGTGCTGAAGTGGTGGAAGAACCTCATCCACACATCCGGCACTTCTCAGACGGAATAGAAAGTGAAGGGAACGTGACGGTGTCTATAATCACCCTTATTTACAAAGACCATGAGAGTGCAGCGTCTCACTGAACATTATAATAAAAATTCGATTTCTCAAATTTCACAACAGGAACCGAGCCTGGTTCACGGTTCAGAAAATTCACTGCAGAAAATGGAAAAATGGGTCATTATGGGATGAATGCAACAAATATATTTATATACGTAGGGCTGTGTGTGTAGGGTAGGAGTCACTGTTGGAGTGAACTCGATGTGAGGCAGAGCAGCTATCTCTTCCACACCCAGGGGAGTGGACTTGTAGCTGGATGTGTCGGGAGGAGAGAAAGCGTGGAGGAGAGTGGAGGAGGGTGCACGTGGGCCAGAGGGGCTTCTTTTGGCAGGCGGAGGGAGCTGTGCTGGCGGCTAGCCGGGGATAAAAGGCCTCTGCCGTGTCACTCACTTACTCTCCTCTTTGGTAAATAAAGGTTTCTGACAACAAAGGCCAGCAGCGTTTGTCTAGCCTCTAGTGAGGGGGGATATAAATAAAAAAAGACACCAGCGTGCACTCTGGATGGAAGGACGGAATAAAGAAAGACTAAGGGAAAGAAATGGAGGAACAAAAAAAACAAAAAAAAAAAAAACGCAAAAGAGAAAGGAAAGCGTGGCCTCTCAGATCTGGGCTAGTGTAAGCATGTTGATTTTGATTAAATAAAGAACGCACGCCCTGCCAAAAGCGAGTGAGGCTTCAGCTTGAATCAACAATTTACAAGTCAGTCATGTTGGTGTGTGTGTGAGGAGAAGGATAGAGTCCTATCTAGAGAGGAGATTAGGGGTTAGAAGAGGTCCTGACCTCCATTCCAATCCCCAGAAGTGCGTCTGTGGAGAAAATCGGCGGTACTAAAGACAGAAAATAACTACAGGGCATGGTTATAGGAAAATAATCAATGTGAGGATGGTGTGATGCAGCCTGGCAGGAAGCGGAGTTACGACTACCAGCCTGAGGTTTATTATTTTCCAATATAATAAAACGTCCTGAAGTGTTTTAGTCCTATTACACCGCAGGAATTTTGCTGACACAAACCATTTTTTTTTTTTTAATTAAAGAACTTCTTATGCATTTGTAGTTACATGTTGTGGAACGGCTGAGTAATGAGTTGACAATGGAGACTCCTTCCATAAATTGACAGAATAATACATATTACTATAGAAACGGTAATGTACTAGTACGTCAGTGTGTTCATATGAAGCTCTGATGTGCAGCCTGGTAATAATCTGACCCATCAGAATTAAAAAATGTAATGAATAGAAACCTAAAATTAACAGGCTGCTGTTTTCATGGGATGTTTCTTCTCCTGTTGGACTCTACCGAGAGCGCGATATTTACACCAGCAGGCCAGTGTCCTGATGTCACCTCCGAGACCCATGAACAAAAACAATGTTTTTTAGTCTACAGTTCTACTTAGCCTTGGGTGCATGATGCAAAAGGGTTTGGCGAGAGTCCGGGAAAAGCCATGTTTATCTGGGGGGAAACATTCGCATTTCCCTTGGTGTGTGAATCAATTAAATAAAAACAATAATTAAACGAAAAAATAAAATAAAATAGATTTAAAAAATATTTGTAATTAAAATTAAATTCATTTAATGAAAATTAAATTATTTTTAAAATAAATTATTTTTATTTATTACATTAATTTAATTGAATAAATTTATTTAAATTATTTTTTCAAATTAATTTAATTAAATGAATTTATTTAAATGATTTTTTACATATTTTTTTCTGAAATATGAAAAAATTTCAACATAAATTAATAAACTAGAGATAAATAAAATAATTTTAACAAAAACAAACAAATCAAAGCTTAAAGGAGCCACTTTTTTAGTTCCGTTTTGTTATAAAATTCCTATGCCAGTAACCTCATGATTCAGGAGTTCCCCGAAATATCTCTCCTTCAATAAAAAAAAAAAAGTCACATAGAAATGCCAACTGCATTAACCTAGGTGTCTTTTCCCCTCTCCGTCCTCCTCATCTCCCTGTACTCAGCAACGATGCTGCTTTAATGAATAAGCAGCAGAGAAAGTTATCAGGTCCATGTCCACCTCGTTACAGCGTAGAGAAGAAGTAAAGCTTTCCCTCACAGCTTCAGGGTTCTTAGTCCTGTCCTGTTAAAGAACAACCACCTCACCACACTCTGGACCTCTGAGAGGGAGCGGTCTTGTCGCCTGGTGTTGCTCTAATCCAACAAGCACAGCACAGTAATGAAATATTGATCACTTTCAGTGTGCCGTCTTTTAAGCAGGCAGTTGTTTGGTATTTGAGGTCAAGCGGCACTAAGCTGCATCCAGCCTGTGACCTCTAACCTCGGCGTGCCTAATTGTTAAAGAGTGACATCTCAAACAGTTAACCAGTCAGTTCCTTTAAAAGAAATACAAGAGCAAAAATCTCATTGAGTGCTTCTCAAGCTGCAAAGTTTCATTCCAATGCAAACCCGAGCACGACGACGGGCAAGAAATCTTTTCCTAATATCCGCCTTTCTTTTCCTAAAACCGCGAGCGTTTAAAGCGTGATTGGATAAAATTTATCTGTATTTGCTATGATAAAGAGGTTGCAGACCCTCTGCACGCAGACATATTGAGCAATTGCTTCTTTGCAGCGGCATCCACGCCGCATGAACTGCCTGCTTTGATCAAAGGGAATAAACATTAATGTCTAATGGGTTATCAGCTACTCGAGCTACTCTCGTCTGTCATGCGTGTTGGCGAGGAAAAGACTGCAAGTCTCTACGGGCGTCCCTTCTGTTCATCTCATTTTCCGATATGAACGGGAAAAAAAACTACAGCCCATAATAGAGCATTATTCTAATTCTGGGTTTTTATTTATTTATTATTTACACATAAAGGGAAAGCAATATTTGCTCCCAAACTGCCCTAATCTTCTCACCAGCAATAGCTCCACGCTGCAGTTATTATTCTTATTCGTCTGAATAATATGCACTCCATGGGTACTCCCCCCACCACCACCACCAAATCTCTCTTTCTCTCATATTTTAGATCTCACATGGCGTTCGCTCATATCCTGTCAGTATATCAATCATAGTGAGCTGTCCACTCAATCCGCCCCTGATTTATCAGGGTGCTTCGTCCCCGACTCCACAAGTCGACCCAAACTGTTTTAACGTGACAGTGACGGATAGCTGCCAGGGCTGGGGCAACCTGTTCCACTCGGCTACTCTCACAAACACCAAATCACACCTTCCCAACTTCTGCAGGCCGCACTTCCGCCGAGACGTAACAACACACCTGCCCCCCCCACACACACACACAAATAAATAGATTTTAATCACATTCTGAAATCTGACATCCCATCCTTATTTAGGAACGGTTACGTGTATCTGATCGTGTACGATTTTAAATAGCAAATTCGAAGTTTCGCACGGACTGATTACAGTGAATCATTAGACAAACTGAGTCTTTAAAAAAATCGAACTTTATAAATGCAAATGCAAGCACCAGCCATTTATAATATGTGGTGCCTGCGCAATTTGTAGCCACTTTTCTGCCTATTTCTCATTCTTCAAACCCTGAACTCATCACTCATGTTATTACAATAATGCATCCTGCTGTACTAATCACATAAAGGAAAGGTTTGACAAAGAATGGGATTTTTCTCCTTACGCAAGTAGACATATTTAGTGTCTGATGTTTTGCTGCTTTGCAGGCACAGAGTAACAAATTATTTGCACAGAAAAACTGGAGTGCATTTCAGTGGAAGAGACATGTGCTGGTTAACACAACCCCACGTCTAGTCTCATGTCTGTTAAATATCCAGACTATACTGCGTATGAAAATATAATACACTTTATGACCGAAAGCTTGTGACCTTCACACCTATAGGTGGCTGGGAAAAATCCAGGAAAATAAATTAAATTAAATGAATGAATTTATTTCAATTATTTTTTATATTTTTAACATAAATTAATAAACTAGAAATAAATAAAATAAACAAAAACAAACAAATAAATACATTGAAGCTTTTTAGTTTTGTTTTGTTGTAAAATTCCCTTGCCAGTAACCTCATGATTTCCCAAAAATCTCTCTCTCCACAACACCAGAACTGTTGCCACAAAGTTTGAAGAACATTGTGATTATCTAGAATGTTGATGTATGCTGTAGCTTTACAATATCCTTGACCTTAAAGGTGCAAAACCTGTTCCATCATGGCAATGCCCCTGTGCACAAAGCCATGCTCCATGAAGACAAAGTTTTTAGAGGAAGAACTCCTGCACAGACTCCTGACCTCAACCACAGTAAACACCTTAGGGCTGAACTAGAACAGCAGCTTGACACCAGGCTGATAAATAAACACAAATCTGTTCAGCCACTCTCAAAATCTAGAGAAAAGCCTTCATAGAAGAGGGGAGGTTATTATAACGGCAAACTCCATATTAATGCCGATGGATCTGGAATATATACTTTTGAGCTTAAAGGGTAAAGAGACTGTGAGCACAGAAAATAATAAGAATGCAGAAAAAAAAAACAGAACAACCAAAGAAACATTGAATCGATTATATAATAATATATATAATAATTTATGCTACATACTAAACAGCACTTTTTACCCAGCACTTCAGAATGCTAAACATTCGCCAGGTCACCTAGGTCAAGTCATAGTTTTGCCAGGCAAAGGATGCGTCCTTCACGTGTCCTGTCCCCTTCAGTGAATAGACCTTCCCTTTTAGCAAATTTATTTGCATGCGGTCTAAAAAAAGCATCATGGTAGAGTCCAGGAGTTTCAACAGCTGGAATTACACTGTTAATTTTCCCAACAGTGAAATATTTGCCTTAAACTCTGTTATCTTCTTTAGTCACAAAACAAACGTTGTGTTGTTGACATATTACCCTTAATGCAATCTGGTATTGCTCCTCCCCCAGGCTCCGCCTCCTTGTTTAGAGGCTGAATAGTACAGTCAGCTTGAAGTGATAGACGGATTGAATGACGTGATGGATGAAGATTTTCATTAGGTGTTAGTTAGCTGTGGTACAGAACTAGCTGAACAAACTTTGGATATAACAACATCTTAGCTAAAAAAAAAAAAAAAAAGAGGCTGCATCTGGTGTAACCCGGAAAATTGCGTCACATTGTTTTTCATCCCATTCACTTAATTAACACCAATTTGAAGAATTGCCTAAATAGTGCTTCACTGTGCACCTGGTCATGATTAAATCCTTTCCTCTGTGCGAGAGAAATTTCTAGATGCACAAAAGCTCCGCCATTATCTCCTGAACATTTTAACCACCAAATTCTATTCAAGCTCTTTACCTACATTTGTAATGTTAATGAAATCATTTCCTTTCTAACACCAGAAGAGAGTCTCTATTGCTGCACGTGTGTGTGTGTGTGTGTGTGTGTACATGAAGTGGAATGCGACCATTTCAATAAACAGTGAATAGATAATTGTTCTAATTGCATTAATTAATCAGCCTAAGTGCCCCCTTTGTCTTCTTCGTCTCTGAAGGGCCACAAGGACAGGCAAGAGTGCTTTGACCCGAGGGTGCTCGGGCCTGTGCTTAATTAATGAAATAATCATAACGTACACTAATAACTGCTGTATTTATTGGGAGCGAGCATGTGCAGAGGACCGGCAGCTGGCGAGAAAAGCAAGTGGTTCAGAAAACAGAAGGTCTTTAATGGCAGGCTGTCACAAGCTAATTAGTTGAGCCGTCATTCTGTGCAAGTATAAATGAGGGAGACTTGAGGGGGAAGTAAGCTTTTACATGGGGTGCAGCATAGATCCTTTTTTTTTTCTTTTTAAATTAAAAATCTCACAGGTCTGCTGGTTTGCGCTGAAATAAAACTCTCATTTTGGCCTAACAGAAATATTTCTTGACATCTCCTACTATCTTTGAAACTGAGAGAAGAGGGTAAAAAAAAAAAAAAAAAAAAAACACTGCAGATCTACAATGCAGACTTCTTCTATGCCTAGCGTTTCTAGTGTTTCGTCTTTTAGCTTTTTCTCTTTAATGCAGTCATATGTAAAGGTTTAGATACTATTTACACTACAGCACTGTTGATCAGAACATATTAAGGTTATTATTTCTACAGTAATAACTAAATAAAATCCAAGTAATAAACATATATAAGAGGGTTTTTGGAAGGAGTCTGTAGTGTCACAGCGATAAAGTGTTTTACTCCTTAAACACTATGAGGATGAACTGCTAGAACAAACTTTAGAGCAGTGTTTGAACATCTGCTGAAACCCGTCTTTACCTACCTACTGACTTGTCAGAACTTAATAAAATGTTAACGTCAGAAATCACTGGCCACTGTAATGGGAACACCGGCATTCCTGCTCATTCATGCAGTTATCCCTTCAGCCAGCGATGCTTCAGGAAAGCAGTACGAAAAAGATCATACAGATACAGGACAGGAGCTTCAGTTAATGTGTACATCAGATATTAGATAAAAAAAAATAGTTACTTTGGCTTGGTTAGAATTGCCATTTCAGAAACTGCTAATAAAAGAAGTGTCACATAAAACAGTACGCAGAATGATGCAGAGATCAGAGGAGTACGGTCAGACTGGTCTGGGCTGACAGGAAAGCTGAGAGCAGAAGACCACGTCGGGTGTAACTCGGGTCAGCCGAGAACAGGAAACCGAAGCTAAACAGGTGTTCCTATTAAAGTGGCCGCTGAGCGTATGGTTTATTCTGGATTTCTTCTCACCTCCTGCGGCTGCGGGAGCGAGAACGGCGGGATCTGTGACCCCGCCCTCTATCTGCGCTTCGGCTCCGCCTCCTTTCTGTGCTGCGGCTTCTCTTCCTGTGGCTGGAGCCTCTTGAGGAACTGCTGCTGGACCGCCGTCTGCGCCTGGAGTGGCAGCAAACACACAAACACACAAAATCAGAGCATTTTCACCACTAAATATAAATATACACATCCGCTGATTTGTAATCCTTGACCTGTGTACATTCTCTAATGTGCTGTTGAAGAGAATATATAGAACATGTAGCGTGTAAGGTCGGTGAAGCGTTATTATTGTACGGAGTCGTAGTTCAGAGTTAAAGCTTAGGCATAAAACCTAAAGAAAAACACTTAATGATAATGGCTAAGGCAGATAATTCGAGCCCATCAACTGGAATGACTCACCGTGCTGTGTTTAGAAAAGCTGACATCACTCCTATAGATGAGTTTCTACCCCCTCCCACAAACACACACACACACACACACACGACTCCATTATTCTCCATTATTTCAACTAATGAACTCACTCACTCACTCTTCCAGTCTCCTCCAGCTTCCCCTCTTCACCGTCTGCTACTGATTCTCTCAGTCTACCCACAGCCTAAACTGTGGAAACTCTCCTCAATGTTTGTTTAATTATATTAAAAACATATCCTTCGCTAAAGTGGCCTAATTAAACTTCTTACTTCGTCCAGTCGGCTTATACGGCATCTCAGAGTAAGTGACAGAAACTGACAGACCTTGGGACAGGAAAACGTCTAGGACTGGACCGTTCTTCCAAAAACGAGGAAGTTCATTCGTTCTGTTTACAAAACTGAGCTCAGAGCCTGCAGTGCCGATGGCTAGCGTGTGTGAAAGCGGCTCGCTCCCAGAAAGTTTGAGTCATTCACTATTTTCCCTTTTTGCTTGGATCGGTTTTAAAGCTTAAATCATGATGACTGGGAGTTAGGGATGACTGAGGAGTAAGAATAGCAAAAGAAATAATACAAACATCATTATATTAGACTTTCAAACCATCTCGGCATTACAGTGGCTGGGAAAAACCAGCCTATATGCCATAATCTCCTTCTTGCTCTCTGTCTCACAGCAAAAAAAAGTGTGAATTTCAATATAATATAATTGCTAACAGCGCTAATTTCTTCTTTTTAAATACCAAGCATCATGTTCCATCCATCCCAGAGAACCCATCCAATCCTGTTCCAGTCCTCACATTATCAAACCAAATCCCTTCTGTCCTCTCCAAACCGACTATTTGTTTCTGAGACAGCAACTGTTTCCCATCACATATAATGCACACTGACCAAATGGCATGAATAATTGAAGTGGGACAGACGGCACTAAGAGACTCCCTTTCGAAGAGTGAAAGTGTACGAATGTGTCTTCGGGGAGAGACGGGGGTCACATGACACGCCGCTGTTTCTTTTCATTTTTCTATTAGAGTCGTTTCATTTGATACGAGCTCCTGATGAAGATGAAGACCGGTGCGATGGGAAACGCTCGGACACCCAGCAGTTATAGTTGTAATGCAAGATTTAAATGATTGGGGCACTGGGGCAGATGCTGAAATCTTAATGGCCCTCAACAACCCCTCCCAACTCTAGAGAGAGAATAACAGAGACTGGATAGGATTTTGTATGGAGTGATTTTCTGTTTCGTTTAGATGCTCCACCAGCTTAAACACTGACCAGAAATTGTAGCCAATGTGGAACACATGGGACTACGTTTACATTAATGGCATTTGGCAGACGCCTTTCTCTAGAAAGACTTACATGTATCTCATTTATTTAGATATTGTTGTAAGCTTTCTAATAATATCCACTGTTAAATACAATATAGAAATAATAGAAATTAAATTGTGAGCTGTGTGTTATACACCAATCAGGCATAACATTATGACCACCTGCCTAATATTGTGTTGGTCCCCCTTTTGCTGCCAAAACAGCCCTGTACCCATCATGCACTGTGTATTCTGGCGCCTTTCTATCAGAACCAGCATTAACTTCTTCAGCAATTTGAGCAACAGTAGCTCGTCTGTTGGATCGGATCATACGGGCCAGCCTTCGATCCCCACATGCATCAGTGAGCCTTGGCCGCCATGACCCTGTCTCCGGTTCACCACTGTTCCTTCCTTGGACCACTTTTGATAGATACTGACCACTGCAGACCGGGAACACCCCACAAGAGCTGCAGTTTTGGAGATGCTCTGATCCAGTCGTCCATCACAATTTGGCCCTTCGTCAAACTCGCTCAAATCCTTACGCTTGTCCATTTTTCCTGTTTCTAATACATCAACTTTGAGGACCAAATGTTCACTTGCTGCCTAATATATCCCACCCACTAACAGGTGCCATGATGAGGAGATAATCAGCGTTATTCACTTCACCTCTCACTGCTCATAATGTTATGACACGCAAAACTCAATATGATATGATACGTCTTGATACGAATAAGTGAAGGAAACTTAATGCCGTTGTTGTTCTTCAGCGGCTCCCTGTTTCGATCCGCATATCTGATTTTGGCATAGGTTTTACGCCGGATGCCCTTCCTGACGTAATCCTCCATTTTATCCGGGCTTGGAACTTGCACTGAGAATTGGTCAGCTCCCTGCCTGGGAATTACACCCGTCCTGCAGCGGTCAGAGCACAGGATCCTGCTGCTGGGCCATCAGGGACACATATAATACGGGAAACTAATGACACTAAACAAAACACAGCTAATTAAAGCTCTCTTTCAAGGGGGTGTGGCTTAAGCACAGGGCTCTTGTTTGTTAATTGTTCTTTCAGACTCTTACAGCTCTCTGTAGCCAAAGAAGTGTTTTTAAATCCTGTTTTCTGCATCGCTGTACTATATGGACTTCCTAATAACCATAATGATTCTTTAACCTGGATTGAATAAGTTTGAATAAGTTTGTTTAGTGTGTTGCTTCATATTTTCTTCCAGTTTTAAACATTGTCGCCACACATTAAAGAATCCTCCAGTTCCTACTTGCTGCTCAGGGAAGCCACTTGTGTTTTTTTCTACATTCTAGTACATAAAGCTAATAGAAAAACAGCATGCTTAAGCTCAATAGCCTCTCCTACTTACAGAGGAGGAAGTGTGGGCTTGATTACATTGAACTGTTTATTACACCACACATAATATATTCTGTATTTTATGACAAACAGCCTACTTTATTATGCACTCTGTTGAATGTATTTTTCCATATGCAGACGTATCAAACCGAGAGCCTGGGAGAACACCCCTACTGTTCAGGTATTTATTATTCCATGCGCCTACATTAGAAGTGGGGTAGAAAGAGGCTGAATATAGAAAGTAATGTATGTAGTTGATAGATGCACTGAGAAAAGAGAAATCTGTACATATGGTATGCTTTATTTACAAATCTACCTCCTGTCTCTTTCTCGGTCTCTCTCTCTAGAGCGCGAGCGGCTTCGTCTGCTGGAGTGTTTGCTCCGGCTGGTCACTCTGCTTCCCGACGAGCTGGACGAAGAAGAGGAGGAAGAGGAGCGGCGTCTGTGCTTCTTTTTGCGCCGGCTGCGGCTGTCGTCCTCGCTGTCTGATGAGTGACGGCCCATGTCTGCTCAGTGCCTGGGTCAATAAAGGAAAGACAAAAAAATTATATCATGACACATCTTTGAAGATTCTATAAAGGTTACAATTCCAACCATAAACTGTTATACATACATCCCACTAGGGCTACTCATGGTGTGCATTTTCATTCCTTACTAAGTGCTGTGGCTGCACCAGATAAAGTCAAGTGTATACATTTACCCTTGAATATCCAGGGCACTCAAAAACACCGCATATGCCAAACTACCCTGCTTAAACAGGAGGATCAGTAGAGGTGTATATTTACTGCTCTGATTACCCTAAATGTGTTCATTTATTTTTCCCATAATAAAATAACAACAGCAGCTCATTCACAGAAAAACTGTGTATAGAGATGTTTGTTTGGTATTTCTGGAAGGAGTCTCCAGTGTCAGTACAGTGCTTTGCATGAGTCCTGAGTAAAGCGTTTCAGATACAGGGATCTTTACAGGACATTTTTGGCCATATTAACTACGAGAGATGGAATAAAAGAGGCTAGTGAGAAACCAGCAGTAAGTGACAATAGGAACTAATTTGCTCCACTGACGATCAGTAAAAATTAAGTGTAATAAACCGACAAAATGTATGACGTCATTCTTGCATAAATAAGAACTAATGTAATGAACTGACAGAATGTATGACGTCATTCTTGACTAGATAAGAAACTGTAATGAATGGCAGAGACAAAATTTTTGCAAAATATCACTCCATCACATCACATCACCCTGTCACTGATTTGTTTTCTAGAGCAGCACGCGCTCACTCGTGTGTGTGTGTGTGTGTGTGTTTTAATGCCAGCTTTTGCAGGCACTGAGACAGGTGAATAGGAGTGTTATACAGCTGTAATACCCTGTAACATTAGCTACCTGTTATAAACACTTATAAACACATAAACTCTCCACAGCTAAAATAAACGGACTTTTAATTTAAGCGTAAAACCACAGAGCATAGTTTCTTTAGACAGTCAAGTGAGACTGAACACACACACACACAAAGAGACGGGATTTAACATGTCTTTACTCACTAGGTGAAGTAATAAACAGTCAGTTAGTTAATTCAGTACGTTACAGCCTTTCACATCAAATATATTCCCAAGCTAAACATGCTAACCAACCAGACCACCTAGCTAGCTAGCGAGCTCGCAGAAACATAACCACAACGCCGTTAATATACAAGAAATAAAGCGTCAGATACCGAATCATGACAGAACGAAGGTCTGAAAATAAAAAGTTATTCAGTGCACAACGCTTACCGGTTGCCAGTTCTCATAAACGATGCTCTACGAGGCTCCAGGCTTCAAAACACTCAAACACAGGCGCCATGCAATGACACAGACATTTCTAATCGATACAGAGACGCGCGAGTTGAAAACAAACCAGTTTGAGAAATCAAACTCAGAGCAATCGCTCTTCTCTCCGCTCCTGTTTGTTCGTATTCTTGAGGTATTTTCCCTTCGGAGAAAAATATTTAGAAGCATAAACATCATTATTATATTTACAATTAAAAATGTAGAATATATATATATATATATATATATATATATATATATATATATATATATATATATATATATTAGCATGGTTAAAATGTTGTGCGTGTGTGGAGTGTGTGAACACACACTCGCGCGCGCACACACACACGCACGCGCGCACACACTAGTTCACAGGCTACAGTTCATTATTATACAAAAATAGCTAGTGATAATAATCTTTAAGATGATGTTGTTATAGATTAAATAGCGAACAATATTACATCATTATCCTAATCCAATAGCCTAATTCAATTCGCCTGCAATAATCACAATAATCACATTCCGTTTTTAATAAAAGTTTTGACGGATGAATGATGAACACAGCCTAAAGTAATATAGGCGACTTCTACACATATATAACTAACATTTAAAATAAATCTCGTACAATAATACCAATATTACTATTAGCCGTTAACAAATGTAAAACAAGCTTTAACGGACAGTTATAAAATAAAATAAAATAACTCATTTTATATTTTGTTTATTCCCATATATTGGCAGAATCATTAATGGTAATGTGTCGGCTTGTGTAATTTATACATTATGATATTTATATCATTGCAAGAAGAAAGGTTTACGTATTTATGTGCAGGTTCTTAGTGACTGCAAAATAGCAACGAATTGCATGTCATTTTTTGGTTTGTTTATTCATTTTTGCAAATTCAGTCAACAGACTAAAAACACTGTGTTCATTAAAATGATAGATAGATAGATAGATAGATAGATAGATAGATAGATAGATAGATAGATAGATAGATAGATAGATAGATAGAACATTAGCCTTAATACATATATAAACACTGTATATTCGCGGTTATCCACTAATTTGCATATTTACATATGCGCAAGGCGCGTGCGCGCACACACACACACACACACACACACACACATATATATATATATATATATATATATATATATATATATATATATATATACATACACATTTATACAAATGTGTGTGTGTCAGAGAGAGAGAGAGAGAGAGAGAGAGAGAGAGAGAGTCAGACCTGATCCAATTTGCCTTGGATATAAAAATATGAAATGTAAAATATTTTCCATATTTTTCATGATTGCAAAAAAAACATCCCTGACTCTAGAAACGAAAACTAATGAATGCCCATGGTTCTGAAGGCATCATAAATATTTAATAAGGCGAATTGTTGGAAAGAGGTATTTCATATAGATTATCAATAAACGCCTCCAGTTTGGCTTGCCCCGATATGATATTCTTGGTAGATCTTATATCTTGTTGTATTTTGTCTTTTTTAATTTCCTCTAAATTGCTGCGTTCCCACAGGCATTCGGTTACCTTCGCCGCAAATGATGCATTATTTATTCATTTTTTTTCTCCAAATATATAATCATTTCAGCTGTGTGCATAGTTTGCAGTAATTAACCACCTCCAGCGCGGATTCACAACAAAGTACCTCGCAATTAAGCCTCTAATAAGGCATAAAGTTGCAGCTCTGGGAATTGAAATATTTATGGTTAAATAGTCTAGGCTTAGACAAGTAGTGGTATTAACATGCACTGTTAAACTGCTTTCATTTAAACCTTATAAATAACAATGCATCATGCTTCGTACATACATACACACACACACACACACACATATATATATATATATATATATATATATATATATATATGTAGATATATATATATATATATATATGTGTGTGTGTGTGTGTGTGTGTGTGTGTGTGGTTAGTCCACCAATTCTTCTTTCCAACAGCATTGCATTAAAACATCTGTTATCAAGCAGATCAAAATAAATAAAAGCAATACACTGCACTATTTATTCATTAACGCAATACACCGCACTATTTATTCATTAACGCATGCGCCCTAATTGTGATAAATAAACTAACGCAACAACAAAAAAGAAGAAGCATGTTTATTATTATGCTATTGAAGTCAACTGTTGAGTTCATACATCTCAGTCCCGCACGAGATCGATTTGGCAACACTGTTTAGGAAGGAGTCGTCAGTCCTGGCTCACGCGCTTGTCTGTTGTCATTTTCATTTTTTTTTCAGACCGCACCCTTATGGGGTGAGACGCTTCGGTGCGCACATTCAATAAAAGTAACCTAACTCGCGACAACGGAACCTGCACTTAATTGCATTAATTTGTCCGTCTTGTCAATCCTGGATCAATGACCAATAGCATCCTCGTGAGGATGAGCTGAGGCTGAGGGGTTGATAAATCTACACCCCCCCCATCACCACCACCACCATACATCTCACCTCCCACCTCCTCCTCCGTTAGTACACGGCTACAGAAGAAGAAGAACAAGAAGAAGACGAAGAAGAAGAAGAAGAAGAAGAAGAAGAAGGGAGGGGGGCTCATCCCGGCTTCCTGAGGGGAGGTAATTTGCACGGATCAAGGGGCCAGGCGTTGCAAAGTATAAATAGTGTGACTTCAATCGCGGCTCAGCGAGCAGCAGGTCTGTAACTCCCCGTGACGAGACTAGGAACCGGCCCAGATCTACGAGCTGTCGAGCAGAGCGCGAGCTCCGAGAGTTGGCAACCCGCATCAGCTCGAGAGAAGAAAAAAATCAGACAGAGAGAGAGAATAAGCGTCATTGATGTCTTATCTTAGACTGTTGAGAAACTGAGCTTGACAAAGTGAGTGAGAAGAGAAGAGAAGAGAAGAGAAGAGAAGAGAAGAGAAGAGAAGAGAAGAGAAGAGAAGAGAAGAGAAGAGAAGAGAAGAGAAGAGAAGAAAAAAAGAAAAGAGAAGAGAAGAGAAGACTGGCGGGGTTTATTTTTCCTTCTTCTTCTTGGGACCAGTGATGGAAGAACTCACCGCTTTCGTGTCGAAATCCTTTGATCAGAAAGTGAAAGAGAAGAAAGAGGCAATCACGTACCGGGAAGTGTTGGAGACGGGCTCGGCGCGAGCCAGGGAAGCACTCCCGCTTGAGGCAGGGCGCGAGGACGCGAGCATTCTTGCGCGTGGAGCCGTCGCGCGCTCACCGGTCAGAGAAGCGGACATGACGGGGCCGGAGAGAACGAGGGACACGGGGAGTCCCAAACTTACAGACGGTGAGTTCTTCATTCTGTTCTTCTAGTACGTGTTTTTCTTTCTGTGGATAGAAAAAGGGAAAATAAATCAATTTTACACTTTCATCTTTAGTTAAATAAAATATAATAAATAAATAAAATAAAAACAAATAAAGACATTCTAGTGCATTGGTTATTTCACTCTGTCACTTATTCACTTATTATTATTATTATTATTATTATTATTATTATTATTATTTTAATGTAGACTAAAATTCCATTTGCAAAACCTAATGGCCTAGCTTATATTTGTGCAAGGAATATTTATGAATTTTACAATTGCACAAATTACACGACTGCGTAAAAAATAAAAAAAAATACACTTGTTTTGCTTTGAAGAGTGTGCACTATCCTACAAAGCACTTAGAAATCAGCACATTATCGAGCCAAATATTTTTGTGACCTAATGAGTGCACTGAAATGATCGGAAAACGTTTTAAAAGAAAGCGACACAAAAAAAGCAAGCAAGAAAAACAATCACGCTGCATATGCCAGTATCCGCAAAACACAGCATTACCAGTTTATGGCTACAATCCATCACACAAAACATGGCTGAATCACGTTAAATAAAGGCTACAGTTACTGCACTGGAACATAATAATAATAATAATAATAATAATAATAATAATAATAATAATAATAATAATAATAATAATAATAATGATGATGATGATGATGATGATGATAAAATGTATGCAATGTACCGCAAAAAGCTCTAATATGCAGATTGACAAAATAAAAAATAAAATAAACTTGCAAGGTCTTAGTATTTAGTAATGTCAAGAGATTCACAATATCAAGAAATTCTCCTTCTTCTTCTTCTTCTTCTTCTTCTTCTTCTTCTTCTCCTTATTATTATTATTATTATTATTATTATTATTATTATTATTATTACTAAAGGTGATAATAATAATAGCACTAATTTTAGCATAATAATAATAATAATAATAATAATAATAATAATAATAATAATAATAATAATAATATACATTTAATCGTGCGCATTTATCAGTTCATAAACATGTTTATATGCCTATTTATATCAAATCTGTATTTAAATCGTTTTATGTCAGCTACAATAATGCTGTAAATATTAAAAAAAGGAAAAGACAACACACATTCCCCTCAAATGCAATTTGGCGTATTAGTCAAGTGCAGTGTTATATTATTTATACTGTGTTTTTGTTATTATCACAGCACATAGACTTGGCAAGCTGTTTATCCGGTGGTGATAACAGTGCAGTGAGCACCATGTATATGTAGGCTATAAGGCGTAAATAATTAAAGAGCTCTCCTTAGGAGGACAAAACACTCGTGACTGATAGCAGGCAAGCACGACCGATGCCCTTAGCTATCATACATTTATTTCAAACCTCCTCAGATGCTTGGAGAGATCTCAGCGTTGCATAGGCATGCTCACGTTCTCGCGGGTCTAGCTGCTCAATTTAGCCCTAACATTTAAACAATGTCTGCATGCATGGGACGAATCCATTCATGACCCTTCTCTCTTCCTCTTCTTTTTCTTCTTCTTCTCCGTGAAGGCATCCTGGATGTGAAAGAACGAAAAGAGGACTCTAAGCCGACAGAGGACGAGACGCAGACCAAAATCAAGCAGAGGAGAAGTCGGACTAACTTTACTCTGGAGCAGCTGAACGAGCTGGAGAGGCTGTTCGACGAGACGCACTATCCGGATGCGTTCATGCGCGAGGAGCTGAGTCAGCGGCTCGGGCTCTCTGAAGCGCGCGTGCAGGTACGACTAGTTATGTTTCTCAGGGAATTACAGTAAGGAAGGACTTGCTTTTTTTTATCATGTACAGTGTCGGGTAAAGATTTAGAAATGTTTTCGGCTTGTTTTTGACGTGACGTGAATTTGTAGGCAAATAGAAAGCGGGTTGATTTTGTGTACGACGTTGTGGGCTTCTTTCCAGTGTTATGAGGACCATGCATGATGGACTTGAACTGCATGAACACTTCTTTTATGCAATAACACTGAAACTGTTTCAAGTACTATTCTATTTATATAGAAACAGTTCTGATATCTACTCTGGTCAAAACCAACCAAATAAATAAATACCGTGATTACATCACAGAAAATAAACTAATCAGTATAGACCATAAAACGCTAAAGCATAAATATGCTTGTTTTGTTTACTGATTTATTTAGTATACCAAACCTGTTTTTTTTTTGGTGTAGGCCTATCCTTAGGCTGTAAAATCTTTTTTTTTGTTCGTTTTTGCTACAAGTTGACCCCACAGGCGACATCTGTAGCATGTTTTTTTTTTTCCTCGAAAGGGAAAGGCCATCTGCACAGAAACATAATAAGCGCTCTTCGTTAAAGGCTTATAGTCTGTGTGTAACGAGAGACGAGCAACTGAAGCCGAGGAGCAGTGATAATGAATATACACATCACATCACATCTTGCTGTGATTGATTAAAAAAAAAAGACAATTATCCTCTTTGGGTCTCTTTTATCTATTCATTTTCCTGCAATGGAGATAATATTATTCGCTTTCTGAATATAGGCTTTACTAAAAATGTGCAAAAAAAGGAGACCTCCCTCGAATTAAAAGTGAGCTGAGAGCCTCTGTGGGTTTTTTTTTTTTTGGCCGCGAGTCCCAGTGCGCATTGGGAAAAGCGCATTGTGTCCCTCACTGGGAGAGCGCGGATTAACATACATTATATATCATTTTTACGCAAAATAAAGATCTGGCTGCTTACTTCGACACATTTACAAAAGACCAATCGTTTAAATAATAATAATAAAAATAACACATAACAAAAACAAAACAAAGCACTTTGCATGGCAATCTTAAATCATAAATCTGATTATGATTTTAAAATGGAAAGGAAATAAACCATGCACTCATCTTCAGCAAACAGTTCAGAAGTAAGCCTCAAATATTTCCTTTTCTAACACGAAACTTGAATGGTGTTGATAAACTGAGCCTCGGGTTCATCTGTGCAGGTCTCTGAGCTACAGGAGGGGATCCACAACAGATTAACATAGTAATGAGACGCCCTAATCTCAAAATCCCAGCTAGTGATGACAAAAAAATAACATTTTTCTTTTTTAAATAAAAAGAGATCGGGTCCAGAAATCTTCAAAAGAGGGCTTTGTGGAGAACTTGTTATGACAGTAATTAAGCTGAACTGTGCGCCATTAAAACGAATCAGGAACACGAATTCTCCTACAGATAAAGGTAATTAATTTGGCCCGTCTTACTAATGGGAAAGTCAGATAGCCTTGCTCGGATATCCAAGGCTATAATCTCATGCTGGTGTTTGGTATCAGAAAGTCGATTAGGTTCTTCTGGCACACCGATGGAAAGATGAAACCGGTGCTGAGAAGGCCAGTTTATTGTGGTCCGATTAAAAAGGATCAAGGCTGCTTTCTTCTTTCTCCTGGTTTATTTATATATTTGGAATTGTCTCGTCTTGTGGTTAACTGAATCTTATTTATTTATTTATTTATTTATATACTGACTTACGCAGCTACATATTTATACGCATTTTTTTATTAATATTATTTTCAAAAATATTTTATTATTTATTTTTTAATTAAAATCTATGGTTAAGCATCATTAATATTTCAGTCTTCGGGGAGATTATAGAATACTTTTCCTGTAGTTGTTGTCTCTCTATCTCTCTTTTTTTCTGGAGAAGAATTACGCATGCCCTTGAATGCACATGTCAATCACAGTGGCGCTAATGAATTTCTTTCCCCACAGGTTTGGTTTCAAAATAGGAGAGCCAAATGCAGAAAACAGGAAAATCAGCTACACAAAGGTGCGTTGCTTTCTTTGAAAAAAGCCTCTATTAAATGATATTAGGGTCTAAGCCATAGGACGCATACAGAGTCTCATCTAAATCTGATATGATAGTTTTAGTAGCAGCCAATTATATTTAACGAGAAAAAAAAGAATTTTTGCGTTAATTCATCTTGTGTTTCATTCACACGTCGAATGCATGTAGATAAAACTGCAGCCTGGTTGTTAGTTATGTTTATGGTGTCACGTGTTTTTCCAAGTCCGCACTAAAAGTACCGCATTTAAACCCCTGCATGCGTTTGGGGAAAAAAGTGTCTATTATCTGCTTGGTCCGTGCTGAGGCTGGAGTATGTCCACGACAGCTCTAAACACAAGTGACACACTTCCTCTCTTCGCAGGGGTTCTCATCGGAGCTGCGAGTCAGTTTGAAGCGTGCCGCGTCGCGCCATATGTCAACGTGGGAGCTTTGCGCATGCCATTCCAACAGGCAAGTGTCCTCTGAAGCGCGAGCTCTTAGACAAATTGAGTGCGTGGAGTAAGTGCTGCTTTGGCACGAGCTCGGTCCAATCGGCATGCACTGAATTGAATCCTGGGTAATGGACGTGGAATCATTTTTACCTTTTATGAAAATTGATGTAAGTGAAGTAATGATGAAGCTAAAATGCGAAAATGGCACAATGTATATATATATATATATATATATATATATATAAATATTTATCATATCAAATGCTCAGTTGCATTTTTGTGTTTTAATCCATTTTCTTTTTACTGACTATATTTAGTTATTTATTTAGGACGACTGACACGCATCCTACGTTTATACTAAAACCATCTCCATTACCCAGTTATGTCTCTGAAACCATTCTACACTCTAAAAAAAATGAAAATAAAAAAATAGATGTTTCCACTATAGAAACCTTTGGTGTTTCTTTCAGGAACCATCAATGTTTGCATAGTTCCTGACATGCATTTTTTTAAGGGTTGCACTGGTGAAAATCCATGAACCCGTTTAAATGTACCTTCAGGGACGCTTTTTGTTTTTAGAGTGTAGTTGCATTCTAGTAGTGGAGTTAATGTGTATTTCCTCCCCTCTCTCCCCACGTGTGCGTCCGTAGGATAGTCATTGCAACGTGCCACCCTTCTCCTTTCAGGTGCAGGCGCAGCTGCAGCTGGACAGCGCCGTGGCCCACGCGCATCATCACCTGCACTCTCACCTGGCGGCGCATGCGCCCTACATGATGTTCCCCGCGCCGCCGTTCGGCTTGCCCTTGGCCACGCTGGCGGCGGAGTCTGCTTCGGCGGCATCGGTGGTGGCCGCAGCCGCCGCCGCCAAGAACAGCAACAAGAACTCGAGCATCGCGGACCTCAGACTGAAGGCCAAAAAACACGCGGCGGCGCTCGGACTGTGACACGCCGGGGCGCGCGCGCACAGCTCCACACTCACAACACTAGGACATTATTTATACTCCCTTATGAAGGACACTCCAGAATAAAGGCTTATTTATGACATGAACAACACAAACTGTGAAATCCAAGTGAAGCCTGTCACGGACGCAGGCTGCAACCAGGACGGACCGGAAAAAGGGGGAACGTTTGTCCAAGACAAAACTCGTTCCGAATACGTGATGACGCAGCTGGGACGTTCGACTCTTGTGTGACAAAGCGAACACTTTCTGCGTAGTTTGCTGTTTTAATATCTACGTTATTGGTTATCTTTGAGGAAAAAAAAAGAAATACTAGTTAAAAATAAGAGGCTGGCCTCGTTTTATCTGAAACAGAGTTTCTCGTGAAAAAGGAAAGGACACTCACGGATGTCTGTGCGCAAGGACTATAACAAAACAAAACAAAACAAAACAAAAAAAATCACATTAAAAGCTTCTTTCTTCTAACGTGCCATCACGTGAGCTCGGTGTCTTTGTGACGTCAGCGCTTTCACGTGAAGTCGATGCTCCGGTTCAGAGGGTGAACTTGGACACCTTGAGCGCGCTCACCTGACTTCTGATTTTTTTGGGGGTTCTCGAGCCAGTGGACGTTTGGGAAAACTTAAAAAAAAAGAAAGAAAAGAAAAGCTATCACACATTTTAAACACATTTTACTTATTATTATTATTATTATTATTATTATTATTATTATTATTATTATTATTATTATTATTGAGTGTATGGTGAATTTAATCACATATCAGGTCTTTATCCAATCCAGAGTGTCCACTTTTTTGCAGCTTACACATGGAGGAGGTCTAAGTATTAATGTACAGAATCAGATCTTTAAAGTGAGCGGTACGGGAACATGTACAATAATGTCCAAACGGAAAGATATTTTGTTTATTTTGTGCTTTCAAGAAGACATTGTGGGAACACTTTTTGGGCTGTTTTTTTATTTTTATTTTTATTTTTATTTGCATTCACACCGTGTTTAAAGTCATGTGGATCTCTATGTAATGTTGGTGTGTGTGTGTTTTTTGTTTTTGTTTTTTTTTTATAAAGTGAGTGTACCTCGACTGCAGGCTCGGATCTCCTGGAATATCCCTGAAATACTTTTTAAACGTTCTTTTTTTTTTAAACAAACAAACAAAAAAAAAAAAGCAAATTATAATTTTCGTCATTACTGTGAAACGTGAACTCACCTGACCACAGTGTTTTCAATTCATAATAAATCCACCAAACCTTTTGTACAAGATCTGTGTTGCTGTTCTGTGAATGGCTCCTTATTATTATTATTATTATTATTATTATTATTATTATTATTATTATGTCAGCAGATTTCACTTGTTTATTACCAAACACCAGTCCTTGGTTTTTTATTGACTTATCATTAATTATCTCTAATTATTAATGACTTTATTATTAATTCGTGAAGTTTTATTTCCTTAATCCGATCTTTGATCGAGGTTGGAGTTTGTCCAATCAGCGCTCTGCAGGGACCCAGTTTTTATTTATAATCTATCATTTATAATGGTGAATGATATCACAGAAGCCCTGATCAACATTTTGGAAAAAGAAAATAAGAAAAAGCTTGTGCTTAATTGGGAAAAAATGATAAACATTAGAGTGTTGCACTGATCTAGTCCCAGTGTATAATGATCAGTCTTTTAGAGGGAGGAAATAGCCTCTTATACCGCACGTGCTCGATTGAATCGGGTGATGTTATGAGGATTTTTATGGTGTATTTAATGCTTAGTGACCTTGCTAACCAATCACCAGTTTTTCTTCTTATTATTATTATTTTATCTTATTTTGAATTTTATTTTAACTTAAAACAACTGCAGATTGAAGAGTTCATTCTGGTTCAATGGGGGAAAAAACTTTTCATTTAATTATAACGTATTATAATTATAACAATTTCAAAACTTTTCACATGCAATTCTATTGTGAATGAATCTGACATATTATTATTATTATTATTATTATTATTATTATTATTATTATTATTATTATTATTATTATTACTGATGCCAGATTTTCATACCTGAAAATCGTCCCATCACCAAAACTACAGCATTATTAGAAATAATATTAGAGAAAATTAGTCAACATCTGTTCATCAACCACTGTCTTCTTTCTTTCTTTCTTTCTTTCTTTCTTTCTTTCTTTCTTTCTTTCTTTCTTTCTTTCTTTGAGTCTTATTTTAGTTCATTTATCTCATCAAGAGCCTATAAGTTTTCTGTTCTGTTTTAAAGCCACGCCATTAGCAGGCCCTGTGCTTTAATACACAGCGATGTTTTAAGCTATTAATTAATAGTGCTCAGAGGGATAAAGTGCGCGTGTGGATCGGGTTCAGACGCCAGTGATATTGAATTATTGATCCGCGCCGGTTCTGTTAGAGGAGACTGACCCGAGAATGCGCACAATGGAGGCCAGGGTTTGTTTTTTTTATTTTACCTCAAACCCTGACCAACTCACACTGCACGTTCAACTCATCCTCCATCCTTTTTTTCAGGTCAGGGACAAAGTCACGTGCACAATTTCCTTTACTTCAGTTTATTTTATAAATCTTGCGTCGTGCATATATAGGCTTCCAGCTTGACGTTTAGGGTTTGTTTGGGCTTTTTTTTTCCCCCCGGAAAGAGATTTTGGAAAAGTATATTTTTTATTTTAAATATTTGAACATCCCATGGTCTTGGTGCTTTCAGTAACCATGTGGATATTTTTACTACAGTATTCAGATTAAATGTGTTGCTTTACAGGTTGTAGAAGTTAAAGAGAAAGAAAGAAAGAAAGAAAGAAAGAAAGAAAGAAAGAAAGAAAGAAAGAAAGAAAGAAAGAAAAAGTGACCATGTACTGCCTGCAAACCAAAGCATTTAATTTGGCTACTGAACTAAACAGCTCATGAGACCACAAGGCCATAAAAACACCATGTTCTCCTTTTCATTTCCTGCCCACTAAAGGATAATTAGTGCCTCAAAGTACTGGTTTGTAGACACTCTAATGGACTTAAACTTGACTTCTGGATAGCTGTTAACATGAGGCCTCTGACAGTGGACAGTGAAGTGTTCTCTCTCTCTCTCTTGCTCGCTCTCTTTCGCTCTCTCACACACACACTCTTACTCACACACATTATTCACTATGTAGAATGTACTTGAAATCCCACAAAGCACTACCTAGGATTGTAGCTTGGCCAAGAACACTCGTGATATAAGAGGAGGCTCCGTGACTCATGTACAGAGCAAATTTAAAATGGACAGTTTATGATGTGAAACAATGACATGATTTAGCGCAGGGTAATCTGTCCTTCCCACATAGTGCAAAAGTGTTAGCGTTCAATCTGAGACAAGAATTAAACAGATTTACTATATGCATAGTATGTAGTATACAGTAAGGCTTATATGTATCTGGTTAATGTGCTATCTGTGCTCTGACTAGGCTACACACACAGTCAGGAAATTTTCAACAGCATACAAACATCTAGAAGAGATGGACAAAAATTAACTCTTGAACAAAGAGCATGATAAAAAAAATCAAATACTGAGTAAAATAATGGATTATCATGTAATCAGCTATGTTAGATGTGCAGTGTTAATTTTATATTTCTATATAAAACATGCAAAGCATTTTTTTTTTCTTCAGATTTAGGACTAGACATGATGCCCACGATACAATAACTGCACTGTGATATTACCTCTCACAATAATGATAAGCTGTCATATCAGCCACTCATTTTTACCAGACGCCAGGAGCCTCACACTCCCCCATCCTTTCCTCCATCTGCCCTCTGTCTGTTGTTTCCCCACTTCCGCACCCTCCCTTTTCTTCCAGTCGGACTTTTCTGCAACTCAGCAATGTGAACTGCCAGAGTGACGAGGTTCATGAAGCTTTACACTGCCCTTAGCCAGAAACGATACTGCAGGACTATTTGAACCTCTTAAGACTCTGAGGATTTGCCCTTAGGACAGTGATAACAAAATGGCCATAGTGCCGTAATTCACTTCCGAGCCATTCATCTCATCTCGTGAACTGTCTGTGGTCCATATTGGGTCTTCATGGCCTGTTGCTAAATTTACCACCATAATATTTGGCTGGGAGTTAGCGCTGATTTATTTGCCATAAAAAAAAAGAAAGCACTTGGACGCTCAAGTGGGCACTTGGCTCGCAATCTTGCTCAGGGGAGGCCAGTTCCACCCAAAACTTGCAGCCACTTTAAAAAATCTGAAATTGGTATAGGATTTTTTTTTTAAACTAATGCCGGGTTTAGCCTGCAAGATTTCAGCAGCCTTTTAATTATTACAAAGAAAAATCTCGGCCCAATTCTTTAACATGCTGGTCTCCGCGTCTATATATGACACATGATAAAGATCCTATAACGATGACCTGTGATTAAAGAAAATTGCTACGTTCGGCTTGTAACACGAATCAGTGCAATCTCGAGCGGAAAACAGGGTCACATCAACAGAAACATTTTTCAAAGTGAAACGTTATACTCTCTAAGCCTGCCAGTCTTAACTCACGACCATACAATTCTTTTCGACGACGGCTGATATTTCTGTGTATGCAACAGCAAAATTCGAGCTGAAAATCATACATGCATAATGAAAATAATGTTTCCTCCTAAGATATTATGATAGCAAATGTTTCTTCAAGCTCTTCACAGACAAAGATAAAGGGAGTATGTCAAATGACTTTTGAATGAAACCCTGGATCCATCCTGACAGATTAGGAGACAGACTGGGACTGAGTGAGAGAGAGAGAGAGAGAGAGAAGACGGAGAAGAAGAAGGAAGCGTGAACTCTCTAAAGGTTTGCCTTTGTTTTATATTAAGTGCTCTGAGAAAGAAAAGTGCACACACCATCGGACAGAAGACAACAGACATCATGGGGCTGGAGAGATGAAAGGGCAACTTCAAAGGTATGAAATGCCGTCTGAGTGAGAAAGAGTCCAGCCAAAAAAACTCGCTCAAATAGCACTCCCTTGACCAATTAGGCAGCCATTACACTTGAGCCCACTGTCCATGTAGTTAGAGATCCTTTTAGAAACCACTGGGGCCACTTTGGCTTGAACTGGTAATAAACCTATTGCCATTTTCTCCATAGTGCTTTGTGGAGATACAGCTACCATTAGAACTTGATCAAAACAACGACAACAACATTAACCTAATCCACTTTTTAGCACTACAGGGAAATAGGGTAAGTGATATCGTTCAGTTCGGGGGGAAAAAATGATGAAAAAAACGCAGCCAAGTGAAGTGAAAAAAAAAAAAAGGGTTGTTCAACATCCTGTGTAAATGGTCTGGAGTGATCAGCAATAGCTTTGCAGACTCGCTGGGTTATTGTTGTAATTCTGTTGCAGCTGGCAGTGTGATGAGGAGATAATAAATAACTTGGCTTTAGTGGAAGACAGGATAACAGTTTATATTCTAGCTTTCTCTTTCCCCCTTCACGCAATTTGGTGTATAAAAAAAAAACCCTCTCAAATGGAGAATAACAAAGTAAAATTATAAATATATATAGTAGTACTGATTTTTTTTTTTTCTTCTAAATTATACGAGAGATTTTACACTATATTGCCAAAAGTTTTGGGACGCCTGCCTTTACATGCACATGAATATAATATGGAGTTGACCCACCCTTTGCAGCTATAACAGCTTCAGCTCTTCTGGGAAGGCTTTCCACAAGGGTTAGGAGTGTGTTTATGGGGAATTTTTGACCATTCCTCTAGAAGTGCATTTGTGAGGACAGGCACTGATGTTGGATGAGAAGGTCTGTCTCGCAGTCTCCACTCTAATTCATCCCAAAGGTGTTCTATCTGGTTGAGGTCAGGATGGTCAAGGTCCACCACACCAAACTCGCTTATCCATGTCTTTATGGACCTTGCTTTGTACACTGGTGTGCAGTCATGTTGGAACAGGAAGGGGTCATCCCCAAACTGTTCCATCAACGTTGGGAGCATGAAATTGTCCAAAATGTCTTGGTATGCTGAAGCATTAAGAGTTCCTTTCACTGGAACTAAGGGGCCGAGCCCAACCCCTGAAAAACAACCCCTGAATTCAATGATCTGGAGGGGTGTCCCAAGACTTTTGGCAATATATTTGTTTGAGTTATTTTTTTTCATCCTATTTCTCCTATTCATTTTTCTAATTTTGGTCAACTCCAATACTAGTTGTGAAAGGTGAGGACTAGTACATGCTTCATTCAAGACGAGCATCGCTAAACACTCAGAGGAAATTAATGACTGAATTCTTCCACATATATGAGGGTTAGTTAGTGTCACTTTAATTGACAAAGAAGAGAGTACTGCTATCCTTCCCACCTAAAGAGAATAGCCAGTATTGCTTTCTTGGACAAATGATTGAGTAGTAGTACGTTCTAAATGGATTTGATTATAGTGAGTTAAACGTTGAATATGGATTTGGTTATGGCAAGTTAAAAAGTCGCTGATTTATTAATGCAACATCAAGCCAAAAAAACTTTGGCAGTAATCTAAGCTACAAGCAAGACGGAGTTACGTGGATGTGTTACAAACACGTTAGCCAGCACACATCTGGATCCAGTAACTGTTGACCAAAAATGTTGTGCTCTTTTCTAACACTATGCTAGCAAATTCTTCCACATCAAAAAACAGACATCTGTGCCGTTTAGGTAATGTTATCTTTACTTAGTCATCTATTTAGGTTAACTTTCGCTAGTAAGCTTGTAAGCTTATTTTGTTATAGCCAGGTGGGAAAACTTCCTTCCACAGTGATGTGATGTGGTACGAGTTTAACTAGAAACACATTTAACCTTTCAAGATACCCAGTTAAACAAAAAAATTCCTCAAAATATCCACTCCAGTTAGCTTTTATTCAGTGTTAGCATTTCAGTATTTTTAATATAATATAATACGATATAATATAGTCTGTTTTTATGCTTATTTACTGAACCATAGCAAAAATCATAACCTACAAGTTAAATAAATAAAATTTTAGCTTGCTTATCTATAACAAACACACAAACGTCTATGGCTGGCTGAGTAGCTAGCTGGCTAGCTACTGCCTATGAAACATTACCATTGATTCCTGACACAAAGTGACCCCCTTATGGGTTAAACTCATCCTTTGATGAGTGTGATCAGCATGTTTGGCCTACAAGAAAAAGCTTACATCCAGAGTGTAAAATATGGTGTTGGATAATTGATGCTTTGGGGCTTTGTGGCTGGTGTACAAGGAGTTCTTGTGAAGATGGTTGGCATCATGGATTTTAGTAAGTACCAAAATAGTTTAGCCTCAAACCTGGTTGGCTCTGCCAGCAGGTAAGAACTCTGCCAGGGGTTAAACCTTGGCCATAGATTGATCTCTTAGTAAGCCATTATCAAAGTTGTGTTTGCATACTCACAGGCATGAGCATGGTTATGAGAACAAGCCTTAAAGAACGAATGTGACACTGTGAGTAGATTACAGTGTAGAAAATGCATAGTGCACTAAGACACGGCTTTATATTCCGGTGATTGTATTCAGATGTACTTATTGATTTCAGTCGTCCTATTCCTAGCAGTATTGACAGGTGCATTACTATGGAAATCCTGGCAACAGTGTAGCCCTGGATGGCTTGATTAATGCCTAAATGGCACACTCTCTCGTAGGTTATAAGATTAGAGGATCCACACACCCTAAAATGTATAATAGCAGGAGACAATGTCAAAATTGATAGGCAGTGCAGGTTTAGTTGGGTCTCTCTGTGTGTCAGTGTATGAATCTAATGCAATGCATGTAAATTTATGTCACAAGGCCTAAAGAGGATTGACAAAGGAGATTGGGAAATACATCTCAGGCTAGTGTCAGGGGGGGACGCAGGCGTTTAAAGAGAGAGGATTTAACAAAGGTTTTTCCGAGCTATTGGATTACTGACTTGGATCAAGGATCTGGCAACATTTAATTAAATAGCTGTGCATTAGTGTCAAATGTGGGCATAAAGCTTTAGCCAGGAAGTGGTGTGTGTATATGTGTGGACACGGAGGCAGACAGAGAGAAATATTCGTTTTATACTTAAATAGATGGACAAAAATCATCTGGTATTTCATCAGGTATCTCCATTTTATAGATATCATAGAGGCTATGGTCCTTTAATGCCTCTTTTAAAACAGGTCCCTGAGCCCTGAGCTTTCATTACTGTAACCTTTCATTGATGATCATAGTGACTCAATACAGCTACAAATAAGATTTAAAGAGATCTATTATTATTGTTATTATTATTATTATTATTATTATTATTATTATTATTATTATTATTATTATTATTATTATTATTATTATTATTATTAGTGAGGTCAGTGGTGGACCAGATCAGTGTGTCCCTTCTCATAGGACTGTTCGGCTTTGCCAAGGAAAACGGCAGCTGACTGAGTCAATGAAGCATCTCTAAAAAGGTCCACCTGAACCTTGCCAAACCTCTTCCAGATCTGGCACTCAACATCTGGCTGCAGATGTCACACACATGAGACTATGCACTGCCTTAACAGTGCCTCTGCTGCACAACCCTGCCATGCCAGACATAGAGTTGCTCTCAGGAAAGCTGACAATGGGTGAGCCAAGCTGAGAAACTTTTCATGCAGAGTACAGAGCACCATCTGACTTCATGCTGCCTTGGTGCTGGATGTTTCTGACAAATTGGTAGCTAGGTAGATAGCTAACGTTCTGAAAATGAAACCCAGTTACTATTTCCAGTTGACTCTGAGATTTGGAGATGGACATAACATGGAAGAAGGTGAAAGAATAGGAAGAACAGATCTAGGTGATATTTACTGGTTCGGAACGGTGAGCCTACCAATCTGTTGTCAGAATGATGTGAATACACATATAACAACTGATGACAAAGGAAAAAATGTTAGTTAGTTAGTAAGGTAGTTGGCCATCACAAGAGTGTCAGTGTATCTTTGCATAGAAGTCTCTGGAAATGTACTGGAAGGATAGATTTTTACTCTTCCCAAAGATTTCCTGTTATTCCACTGGTGGTTGATGATTGTGTTGGAGAGTACTGTCTAACATATCAGTCTAAATATCCAAATCTTCTCTGTGTGTTCGACTGAATTGAGATCAGGTAACTCCCAAAGTCACAACATTTCAGACTCATTCAACAATTTCTGAATCTTGAGGGGCCTTAGGCATGATCCTATTTACCTGTTCTAGTGCAGATACCATATGTGCAGATGATTTAGTAACAGAATCACAGGGTATCAAGTCCAGGGATATGTAATGACCTGTACAAATGAATTTGGTGTACACGTCTGGGTTCTACCCACAATAAAATGCATCCCTCGTTCCACAATTCGCACTGTTCATTACTTGCAAAAGACCTAATAAACCATGCTCAAATTTAACCCTACTATCATTAGTGTGAATAAAGTGATCTTAATTAACACAATGACCTTCGTTCTATGTTTGGACAAAGACCCACATAGTGCTAGAGCTCACTATTGCTCTTCTACCACAAACCCAAACACTATGAACAATACCATGTAATGACCTTTAATCTAGTGTTACACTATAAGCAATGAACTGGTAGGCAGGAAATATTTCACGGCCCTCTTTTCACATAAATACAGTGATGTTTTAGTGAGTAAAGAACTGAAGGCAATCGGAGATGCTGCTCAGGTATCACTTGAAAAGAAAAAGGTGGATTTATGGATAGTGATGCAGAAACAAAGACAGAATACAAATGAATTGAAGCAACTTACATATACCTTAATGATCTCAATTAAAAATATATAAAATACAACATAGATAATACACAAAACATAACATAGCACAATTATAGTTATCCAATAAGCCGAAAACCAGTAACGTCCATACATATGATTTTGATTTGCAATGTTTACATAAAGATGTCATTCAGAATAAAAACTACGAAAGCTAGTAAGATCTCATGGCATGCTTTCATTTTCGCTCTTTTATCTTTCTTTATTTATCAGCACTGTTAGCATATTCGAGTCAAGCATGTCTTCAGTCAAGCCGGCAGGATGCCCCCCCCCCCCCCCCACGCTGCAGCGCTTTACTGTCAATGATAACTCAAGCGTGAAAGATCTGGGATCAGATTCCCGAATCATTTGCCCTCAAGCAAAACCAAGTCTCCACTGATCTTGGAACAGTACTTGAGAGCAACCTCTCTAACACCATCCAGGGCTACGAGCTCCTCACGTCAATGACAGTGGAATGTGAGTGTCGAGAAAGCTAAAGGAAGACAAGCATGATAAGGTGAGTGGAGATAGAGGGGAACGTAGGAGTCGTGCTGTCGTGGGATGGGGTAGGGGTACTCAGAGTACCACTGAGAGACTACTTTGTCATTTTGGAGAAGTTCTGAGTGGCGCTGGCTCTTATCTTAATGACTACATGGGGTCTTTTTAAAAAGGTCACCCTGAGGACATATCATCCTACATGTTTGAGTGACAGGTGAACAATGTTTTGAAGAAAACCACTGGGACGCATCATCAACGTGAGGACTGAGGAACCGGAGAAAATTTGGGCTCCTGGTTCATTTTCCTCAAAGTCATGGAGGATCACGGATAAACACTGTTGCTCTGCATGGTTTGCAGTATATCCTGCAATTATTTTCTTTTTTCTCTTTAACACTCATGTTGACGCCATGTCATTTTATAGAATGAAATGAAATGTAGTCAGTGTGTAACATACTGCTGTGCTGCTAGCTTTGCACAAAAAAAGCATGGGACAGTGAGCGTCCAGCACTTTTGTATTATACAATAAGGGTTGTGGATTGTTTCTGGCTTGGAATGAACTCAGATGTATGTTTCGAATGTTATGGTATGGATACTATATCTTGAGTAAAGGGCATGTAGAGGTGCTCAGTGCTCACACAATGGAAGTGTTCTTACTGCACTTTGTGCTCATTTTAATGGCTGCACTGTCTGATACAGCTCCGCGCTCAAAGCTTTGCCATCTTCAGGCTGTCTATTAAAGATACAGTCCAAGTATGAGCATGTACTTGTACCCAATGCATCCTTAATAATAATAATAATAATAATAATAATAATAATAGACTTCCATACTGCAATATTGTTATGCTATTTTACTCTATTATGTATCCTATTAAATATTAATATTAAATATTAAATTAATATCTCCTCTAATGAGTGAAAAAGCCAAGTTTCAGTTCCACAGCTTCACGGCACCAATCAAATATTTTGTGCATCAGAAAAAAGATTTTTTTTAAATACAATAATACGGAAATCAATCACACGGATTATATTAATAGAGCAAATATTGTTTCTATTATTGTTCGGTTTACCCTCATTAAGCTAGCTATTTTGATTCTTTTATGGAAATAAGATAACAGTCGCTGACATTCACCCCGTAATGCCTCTTTCATTGTGATCCGACGCTGCATTCAACAGCTGTTTCTGCACCACCATTTAATTTACGATAATTTGTTAAATATTAATGTGTACCACCATCTTAATATGAAGAATCTATTTGCCTGAGTTATTTAAATTTTCGCTGAGAAATTGATTCTGCGCCTGCAGACCTGAAATCGCTATAATTTTTGGCAGAGGGAAGAGACAGAGAGATGAGAAAGAGAGATGGAGGTGGAGAGGGAGACGGCAGGAGAGAGGGAGAGAGAGAGAGAGGGAGAGAGGGAACAAAAGAGGTAGCATGCAGGAAGGGGGGGGCGGAAGTGTGATTCCCCCTGTAAAAGTTTATCCCTCTGGCACCATTATATAAGCATACATATGGGACAGTCAGAATGGAAGACGACACTTTAAATGACATTATTATAAAATGCAATACTCCTGGAATGATCCCTTATTGAATTAGGCCCCATGATCCAAGATGAATTTCCCACTTACCTAATCCATCAAGGGGGGAATATTAAAAGATAGGTCTCAACTAGCATTAGAATCTCTCTCAGTCTTTACTTTCATTATTTTGAATTAGGGTGCTGCTAGGGGAGAGCCTCTTAATGAGAATTACTATGATTCAGTGGCCCCGGCCTGGCTTCTGACAAGTAAAATATTAACTCCTCCGTCACAGCTGTCTGAATTAAAATACTTGGGAGCAGCGGACGCGTTAAATTAAATTGGCCTTTTATGTTCCTTACACGGCTGACCCCCTGTGGGGCTGGAGTGCCAAGGACTGTCACCGTCAACGTACATGGAACATGGAGAAGGAAGTCAGATAGAAAGAGTGGGCACTGCCACTGGGAGACGGAGAGCTATCAGGTTTTTACCTGTTCACTGGGAATTCTCGCTTTCTCCGTAGGCGTAGACAGCATCCCTCATTCCATCTAGTTATAGTACTACATCCTGTATATATGGCATAACATAGTGCCTTGCGCTCAACTAGCGCTGCAAGTGATTGATGAATTTAATAGCAATCAATTAGTATAATGCATATATGGGCACATGCTAAATGGGCTGCGAGAGCTTTCAGTTGTCCGTGATAGCAAGAATCTTTTACAAGGAAGTACAACTGGAACAAAAAGAAGCTGTCCCAAGTTATTACAAACTCCTTGCTCAACAAGCACTCACTCTTAACTTCCTATTAAACTCTCTTTCTTTGCTGTCTTTTTTTGCATTATGTATTGGCGCGCCCCGGCACCATGGAATATTCAGTTAGGTTACTGAGAGACGGGCCTTTAGCCTGTTCCATGCCCTCATGTTTTATACAAGCGCTGCATGGTCAACATTTAAAAGCGCTAGTTAGAGCACAGATGATCCTGTAATCAGGCCTTAATAAATGGAGAGTGAATCAAATTTACATCCACCCCTGACAAAACCTGAAAAAAGACCCTTTTTGTACAGGATCTTGGCGAAGGCAGAAGGAGAGGCCAAGACGCAGTGTGCGAGCCTGGGCGGCTGACTTCCGGGCCCGACTCTCCTGTACTCGCGCCAATCCGCCCGCTCGCCCTGAACTCTGAGGTCAGGCTGCCAGGCTTTCGGAAAAGTGGGAGAGCGCTCTCTCCCTACGCCTGTGTCCCTAGCAGCGCTTTCCCTCCGACCGTATTGCCGGAGGACCCCAGAGTCCTTGCGCTCCGTTTGAGCTCTTTAGAAACAATCGATTTGCAGAGAGGGCGAGAAAGAGAAAAGGGAGGGAAAGTAAAAGGAAAAAAAAACATGCACACAGCTGTGACCTTGGAGTCTGGAAATGTTACACTTTAAATCGTTGAATTTTTCAAAAATAATAACATGCCCCAGGACATGTCATCTCTCCTCCACAAAAAAATGACAGGAATACATGAATGAAAAGAACAGCTAAAGATATAACAAGTGCAATGAAGCTGTATGTAAAAGCGGTTATGTAGGCTTGGAGGTCTTGTTTTCAATTTGAGATATTCTGATCGGCAATAATACACTTCACAGAGGTCGGTGCTCTCGGCCGCTCTGTGCACTCAACTGAGCTAAACTCGGAGACATCTTCAACCTTGCACTGGAAGAGAACGCCCTGAGCATCTGTTCTCTACCTCGCTCTCCATTTTCACACTGGCCCTAGTAAATCACTTAAACAAAATCCCACACGGCCATGTTGGAAAGAACATTCACACAAGCAGTTTCCTACAAGAAAGATGTGGGATGATTACATGATTAGCGTAGCATCAGTGTAGCCCTGGGCATTCATCTATACACCACCAACACTCTCCAAGAGAGGGGGAAGAAATCAATGTTTGACCTGAGGCAAATTATTCATATGTTTAATTGGATATTTATGCCATTTCCCTGTGCCTTCTGACCTGATGATGTTTTAGAAATTATATCTTAGAAGCCATTACGTTAATTGGCTACGCACCTCTAATTGAGACAACTGAGGTGATGACTCTTAGCTTAATCATGCTTACTAGTTCGCTCTTATACAGGAAGGCGCAGCCCAACTTTAATACGGTCTTCAAACGATTGAAGGCTTTATTAGCTATTTTGGAACTGCTACCAACAGGACATACATTTATTCATTCAACGGTAACAGCTTTATCCGGGTCAGACATGGAGTGGATCCGGAGACTATCCCAGGAAAACTTGCTTGAGTTGGGTATACGTCCTACGTCCCATTGTCTTGCAGGATGCATACACATTCACACCTAAGGACAACTGAGGACTTAAGGACCCGAAGACAAGGACCAATAATCTAGACATGAAACTCCAGGAAAACCTGGTGTAAATCCATACAGAGACAAGGAGAACATGTAAATCTCACCACAAGCTCAGGATCAAACCAGTAACTACGTAGCTGGGAGAAAGCACATCTGCCTGCTGTACCACTATACCACCCATTCTAAGACTTAACTCTGTTGGTGTTTATATTGTAATTCTGGCATCATATATAGGTCTAAACAAGCACTTGGCTACACTTCATATACTGGCGCATCAGTCATGACCTAACGATTCCCTAAATGCATGTCCATTGGTTCATTATCTAAACAAATGGCAAACCAAGCCCAATTACCACTCAATATCCAAAAGCCAACAAGGCTACTTGTCGATTATGGGTGAATATCAGAATCAATAGCTCTTACTCATGCATTCAATCTGCTGATTTCAAGCACTCACTGCCTCGAATAAGCCTTGTATATTATCCCGACTTGCTTAAACCAACATTAATCAGCCTACTTCGTCTGCCAATAAACCCAGTGGCTGTGATCACACAGCCATTAGTCTGAGAAAAGCCTCAATAATCTGGATCTATCCACTATGTCTTTTGTGGGAAACCTGTGGCTCTTTTTGCTTGTCCATGCTCGAATTTTGCCAATGCAAAATCAATAAGTTTTGCCCACTTGTTGAATGTTCAATTTGTACCAATAAAAAGTCGAGTTGCTATTTTTGTGACCTCCCTTCTGTGATAGTCAACTTCTCTCGTCCGGGATGTTCGGCTCTAATTTCGAACCAACTGTCTTAGGCTCTCGAGAGACCTCCAAGATCGGCCTGAGAACCCTGTAGCAGTGCTTTTCCACCGACAGCAGGTTTTCAAAATGACAAAATCCATCCTCATGTATTGATCAGTTATTCCTCCATCTCTAGGCTGGTCACCCCCTGGTCTCCTCCCCTCTGCCTTGACTCTCTATTGATCCTGCGTGGTGATTGGTCGAGTGGTAATTTGAGACGGACATTGACGGATGGCCACCAACTGTTTTTCTTTCGTCTTGTCCTCCTCTCCCGGGGTGATGAAGTCATACTGCAAGTGACACTGCCAGACTGGGACCAATTGGAGGAGCAGTAACCTTTAAAGCCAATAGAAGATGTCTGTTCAGAGAGGGCTTGCCTTGTCCTTTACAGATGCCCCTTAGGCATTGGCTGAATGGCTCTCATAAATACACTTCCACACTAGGTCTAGTTGAAGCAATGCTGCTCATACAGTGACTCTACAGATCCTTTGAACAAAGCTGAGGCTTCAGCTTGAGGTTACTGACTAAAGCACACGGGGTCATGTCTCATAATGTGCCATTACTTTCTTCAGTTTGTCGTTTGTGCATATCGGTGACTGCTGATGTCTGCTTTTTAATTAATAACCGGTGAGTAGAACAAAGTTTGAAGGATTAAAAGACTAATTGGGAGCTTTCCCTTTCACCAAATTTTCCTTTGGCCCCAAGGTGACACGCAACAGAGGATTCCCCTTTAAGAGCATCACAGCCTCTGTAATCGCATGCATGATTTAATAACAGTGTAGAATATAATCAGACAGTTAACAGCCTGATAATGTGCGCCGAGCTTCGACTGCTTGACAACTCAATCGTTCAAAACTGTTTTCGTCACATCACCGCTAGAGAGGAACAAAAGAAAATGAGAAATTAGACGTTCTTTGAATCGTCAAAAGATCTAAAGACTAGGCCCGTTTGCCTGACATTGAAGTAGCCTAGAGGTGGCATAAAATAACTCTCAAAGGAATCATTCTCAACACAAAGTGATGCTTCACCTTTTGAATAGATCACATATGCTTGGTGCATATTTAGAATCGCATATAATAGCTGGTTTTAAAGGTTCACAAATCTAGGATGTAGATCTTTGAGATCAGGAATTAGAGGCAGTGCGGTGGCTGTAATGGATGAGATGAGTGTAAACTGAAATGTAGCTGGGGTTTGGTCAGGGCAGCCAGGCTTCAAGAAGCAGAACTTAAAATATCTGTTCTTGAATTAAGTGCACATGGATAGAGGCCACAGGCCAAGCCACAGGGCACTTCCACTTCTCATTTACAGGACATTAACGACACTCGATAAAGGAGAAAGTAATTTAATACACACAACTACACAGTTCAGCCTTCAGCCCTGGCCGGACTGCTAAACGCTAGCAACTAAATGTCTCATTTTTCTTCCACGTTGGCTTCTTTATTAATCAATTTTTTTCCGTATTTAAGTGACCATGACCTTTATTCGAAAGGCAGGGGATTCACAGATGCTAAGCTCTCAACACGTCTATTTGGTTAGCATCGCTAAAGCAAAATGTTGACTTTTTCTCAAGGAAGAATGCAAGGCTTTCATGCCATTCACCTTTTTTCTTTCCCCCATTTTTTTCAGGGGAGGGCTCACGCGGGGAGTAATTTCAGCGGATTGTGAGCGGACAGTACCTCCGCTGGGATCGCTGGCAATCATGGGGGGAAACAATGTTTACATCGATCACCTGTCAGGAAGATTTATGGCTTCATTTTGCTGTAATGGAGAATTAGTGGGAAGATTATCAGGGACTCAACACTCGCCGCTTGTTACCTCGCTGTCCAGGCCAGCAATTTGTCTCCCCCGAAGCAGCCGAACACTTGTGACGGCACGGCCGCTCGCCCACTAATTCAATCGTGTGAAAATGCTGGAATTAATTTGTTACAGGAAAATTTAAATAAGGTGCCGTGAACAGTAGCCGGGTGCGGCTGAGCTGAACAGGCTGGAAAGAAATAGAGAGATCTGCTGGATTTATTGTCCCAGGCAAGATATCGATATTTTCGATCCAGGAGCCCTTGTCGAGGGTTTAATGTGTAATAATTCCCAATTTAGAGCTGCTCTCCAAGATCACGGCTTTAAAACCAGGGCAAGTCCTGGGCTCATTACAGAGGCCTGTTGCTAAGGCTTTGTCGAAAGGCCCTGTTTGAATGTAAATGTAACGGGGTTATCTATGCTTATCGGTCCTAGCATCTTTAATGTGCCTGACACGGCTCTTATTGCTCTCACTGCCTACTGGGAGCCAAGTAAGTCTTAATAAGACACATTTACGCAAATCAATCCATAACCCGATGCCCACGCTGTAATTACTTCATGGCTAAGAAAAGCACGGTAGAGGAGAAAGAGAGAACAAAAGAGACACTTAGGCAAATAAATGTAATTTGACCTTTTGTAATCAGCTTGTTGTTGGGTTATGCATTTATTTAGTACAGATGCACAGAGGCAGATTTAGCCATAAGTCGAGAGATTTTCAAAGCAGAAGTACTTTCTAATGCTGGTGTGTCCACTTGCACACTCACCTGGTCGTGTGCTACTTATTTACATGAAAAGTCTTTCTGTGTTTGCATGATTTATTATGGCTGCAGTGTGGCTTTTCGCCATGAACAAATCTGCACCACCAGTCCAGATTTCCAGAGAATGTGCAATTGGATACGTTCAATAACAAGGGCACAAATGACCACTTCTCTAAGTGCTACAGGAGTATATTTAGACAACCGATGTTAAAAAACTATTGTCTGACTAGAAGGAATGAATTACTTTAAGACGTCATACACCATACCTTGTTCAAATGTTCTGTTTTTGTTGTTTTTACAGCAATGATTTAATTCTTGTAATTCCTCTCATGAAAGTGAACCAATTACAATAAGAGAAGCTGCTAATATATCTGTTTGTAGGTGAGTGACAGCGCTGTATCTATAGTTGGAGAGATATTCATGGCTGCAGGCGTTTAGTTAACGAGCGCAGTAAATCAATGTCACTTCTATGGCAAAAAATGTGCATTATATCCATGCCAAAAGTCATTTGGGCTTGACAAAGCCGTGTCGTTTTGTAGTAGCTTGTTGCCTATAAGATGATCACAAACTGTTTGCTATTACATACAGGTGTGGAAATGGGTTCTTGCTCCATGATGATGGACATCAGCTGGGAAGTTAAAATCTGTTGTATAGCAAGAAACAATCCTATCATTAGAAATCATTAAAATATTAACCGTATTAACACAAGCATCATAAATAGCTCACCTGCTTCATTTCTTGACGTAGCAGAAATCCACCACCTCATACTGTGTGATAGGCTCCTATATGACATATAGATTCCAGGATCTCTGATAAGTGTCTATTACTCGAACTAAGGCATTATATGCTTTTCAATAACTTTGAGAAATTTTCCCCAGTCCCCTGGCAGTTCATGTCACCCTCCATAAAACAGTGGTTTGTCCATCGGTCCCTTGGCTTTAGGAAAAAGTAATTATGGTTTAAGTACAACTGGCTAATGTGATTTCGAAGATATTGTGGCTGCCTCCGGTTGTACATACAGTACATTTATTATCAAATATAGTACTTTATTGTAAAATCAATAGGCAAAATGCTTTTTCACAAAGGTTGCGCTGGTCAAAAGCTTGAATAATGTACACTGAGATTGACTGTGATAACAAAACACTGACCTGAGTGGTGGAAAGTCAAACGAGTGGTGGAAAGTGCAATGAATATTAATAAAATGAGCAATTACTATGAGCTTTGTTTCAGGCATGCTTTGGTGTTTTATCTGTAGTTACACTGTGTTTGAAATATTAAAATTCTATTATATTTTAAGCACATGTTTAAAAATACATGTATTAGTAAAATAAAACAGATTTTATTACCATGTTTGCTTAATATGGCAAACTATGGAGTCGGGATGGAATGCAGTGGCCCTGTCTGAATCTGTATTTGTTCATTAGTCCTAGTTTAATTAAATGATTAATTTATGCAAATGCAGGCTTTAATACAAAAATAAAATCGTCACAAAACATGGGTAGGCAAAAGTATCGGAACAGTAACAGAAGTAGGGATAGTCAAAAGTATTGGGACAGTCACACCAAAAAATAAATAAATAAATAAATAAATAAATAAAAAACCCAATGAAAGGCAAACGTATCAAGACAGACAGACAGGCACAGCATAAATTTGGCAAAAGCACAGTCCACAAAACAGGCAAAGGTCAACAGGGCGAAACAGGAATATCAGAGCTTAACAGGAACAGAAGATGGCAAAAGTCAAAAACCGTGAAAACCCAGAATAACCGAATCAACTGAGTAGTAACGTCACAGACCAAAGGAACTGAGTGTATATGTTACAAAGAGGAAATGAAAATGAAATCTATGTATATGTATCTTAAATTTAAAACTGATCATTTAATTTAATTTTTCATTGATGCAAATACAGACTTTAATATAAAAAATCGTCACAAACCAGGGTCAGGCAAAAATATCAGAACAGCCACAAAACTAGGTATAGTCAAAAGTATTGGGACAGTTTTGTATATAAAACACTGATGTTTTAAAGACTTGAGCGAGTTTGACGAACGGCCAAATCGTGATGGCTAGACGACTGGATCAGAGCATTTCCAAAACTGCAGCTCTTCTGGGGTGTTCCCGGTCTGCAGTGGTCAGCATCTATCAAAAGTGGTCCAAGTAAGGAACAGTGATGAACCAGTGACAGGGTCATGGGCGGCCAAGGCTCATTGATGCACGTGGGGAGCGAAGGCTGGTCCGTGATGAAAAACACATACATAAAGAAAAACAGGTGCAGCGTAATTGATTGTTTAATTAATTGTTCATGTTCATATTAATGGATGGTGCTCTTTCCTTTTCCTTTTGCCTCCACATCGAAGTCATTATCTATTCATTCTGAATAATGTATCCATATTCAGTTATATCTCTAACATATTACGTTTTTATCCCCCGAAAAACAAACCAAAAGAGCAACACGATTGAGGATCTGATTGACCTAGTCTGATCATTCTATTTTATTTTATTTTTTTTTTGCAATGCAATTGTTAGTCATTTCACATGTACAGTATTTCGATCCTAATGGAATGACGGAAAATGAAACGTTGAAATGTCACAGTGATGTGATTTTGGGCTACAGAACTGATTTTTCCCACAATAAGGAGAATAATTACAGAAATGGCCAAAGAGCCCAGATCTGAATGGGGCTTAAGTGGCTACAAATGCACTGAGCTCCATCTTGCTTATATGCTTCTTTTTTTTTATCCAGCTGACCAGCAAATCACGAAAGAAATCTTCTTATGGCTCCTAATAATGCAGCTACATTGTGTGTAGCCCTTTATGACAATCTCTTTTACGGTGCATTTATCCAATTTGTCTCTGTCTTGGTCTCTCATAATGCTTTTTTTTTTAGCCTGGTGTAGTCTATTGACATTGCCTGAAGAAGACTCAAATAAACCTTCGTCATCTTTCAGGTAGACACTAATGACATTACCTCTTGAAAGCAGCAGCAAATATCCGACAATATTAAACACTGTCATATCAGCTTTTTTTTATATTTTTTTTATGGCTGGACTATTTGAACTCAGAGACATGCCCTTGATATTTCTGTCAGCTATCAAATGAAGTTTTAATTGAGCTCTCACTGAGTTTTTGCTCAGATGTTCTCTCAAGTTAGCTCTCAGCTGTCTTTCACCGAGTGTGTATGTGTGATGGTTTTATTCCCATTATGCGACTTCACGCTGTAAGGCAGGACCATAATAATTTCATTTAAGAAGCTTTGAGCTATGCTGATAAGTAGTAGAATTTTTAGCTTGCTTGTTTAATCACAGCACTTTATGTGTAAAGGAGCTGATGTAAAGTAAGCAAACTCGTTGCTTTCGCTGCTTACAGTGTAACACATTCAGAGGAAAGTGCTTTCTGCCCTCTTCCACATACTCTCACGATTGGCTAGTGATTGAAGGGGAGAAAGAATACCAGCTGGAGTGCATTGCTGATTTTGTGTCAGGCATCATTGCCACACCGATGATGGGACGAGTGCTTTTCTGCTTTTCCGTACCACTTGGGATCCTCTTCAGGCATCTCTAGTGTTTTAGGTAATATCTTAGTGAGACATAGTTACGCATTTGGAGACACTCTTTTGGCTTGACCGTTGGGTTTTCTCCTTGCTGAGGCACCCATCAGCTCCCATGCAACAGAAAACTCATCATCGCTCTCTCATTCCCCAATCTATCTCTCTCTCTCTCAATCTCCCGGTCTTATGTAGACCCCGGGGCTTCATGTGAACAGCGCTGCACAGAAACTACGTTCTCTCAACATTCTGACCCACAGCCATGATTCCCCAGTGGTAGGCTTGCTAAGATTGTTTACTTCACAAGGACCCTTTCCCTCCTGTTTTGTCATTTTTTATTGTGTTTTCTTTCGTCTTTTTGATAGAGCGAGCAGAATACCAGAGCTCCCCGTCGCTTTTTCTGCAACAGCTTTACAAATTACTTAACACCAATAAACCAATGCCTGCTGATTAGCATGTGTTAATTGATGCCTAATTAATTTCTGCTGCCATGCATAAATTTGGGGCTGCACAGGAGACCCGGGCAAGGGCGCCACTTTGCAAGCCGAGCACAAACATATGAATAAACATGGAAGTGGGCTAGTAAAGCACATCACGCTTTAGATGAAAGAATTGGCAGGTGTGGGAAGGTTTAATAATCAACCAGCCGGGCATCAGGGAGCCATACACACATACATGTACATGATATTCCACAGCTAAATACAAATATCTCTACAGTAGTGTGTCCTGTGTAGCATACTCTTAAATGATAGCGTGGAACACATCTTTGAGGTGTCCATCTTACCTTCCTGTCCTCTGAGCTTTTAACGCCAGAAGAGAGTGTGAGGAGAATGACATAGCCGTATTTCTCCCCTAATTAGTTTTAATTGGTGGCTGATAAAGTGAACCAGTTCAGAGTCATGGAGATCAGGCATTCAGGACAGAGGTTAATGATGAGTAGAGGATTAAAAAAAAACAAAAAAAGCGCTTCTCATGACTCCACAAAAGGGCATCGCTGAGGAAGAGATACCTGCACGAGGCAGAAATTGGAAACGGAGACCTTCCCGACTCCCCAAAGATCCACCATTACTACTCAATATCATCCAGCATCTGCATTTCTGTTGGGTTCTTTGAAGCAGTGTATGTTTATCCAGTGTGTGAGAGGCAGCGAGCGGGGTTTCGGTGTGTGTGTGGCACAGTACCCAAGTGCATTAAAACCCGGTGACAACCACAAAGTGCATTAAGAGTGAGATATATCTGTTATGGAAGCTCACTCTGGAGTCGGACCACCAGACTGATGGATGTCCGACTGCGGCTATTTATGATATGGTGGCTTTTAATTCCTAAAAAGAGCTTCTTATCAATCCACAAGATTTGAGCTCACATTTAACCAAGAACACTAGATCATAATGCTGACGGGAAAACGAGCAAATGTAACATTAGATTGGCCATTAAATGCATAAAGCCCAAGTCGTGATAGCTTTTATGGTTTATTACATCTAAATAAGAATCTAACCTGATATAGCTTCTTTGCTCATTTTATCAGTGAATGGAGAGTATTATACTTCATTCGGCGCTTTTTCTTCTGTATTTGTTTTTTCTTTTTTTTTTTTCAAGTAACACATGCCCCATGGAGGAAGAAGAGACATTCTGTAATTGTTTTATTCCAATTATTTCTCTCCCATCTGGGTTATGCTTGACAGATGAGTTATTAGATTGCTCCTTTCTCAGATAAACATATTAATTTATGCCATGAATGACTGCGCCATTTGAATACGAGCACAAAGATCGGAGTCGTTTTATTAATTGCTTCAAATTGCTTCTTTGAAACAAAAGCCTTTTTAAGGAGAGAAAAGTGACGGCACATTATTGTAGATTTGTTGCTACATCTGGGACAATTAGTGACATATACAGTACATAATCCTAGATCTGTGATGTTCTCGTCTGCGCCGTTCTAATGAGCCGTGGAAGATTTATATGATTATACGTATTACATTCTCCGAAAGAATTATAATCAAGATTTTTTTTGCAGTTTAAAAAATAAAATACTTGAACTGAAGTTTCAGGAAAATGTTAGATGTGGAAATGGAACAACATGGAGCCCCAAAAAATGTTCTCTTCGTGTGTTTTCTTGAGTCATGCCATAGAGTGATGGTTCTTATTAAAAGTCTGGTGCGCGGAAGAACGATGATTGGTTCACATGATGGAAGATGTGGGAGAATGTGAGGATGCACCAAGCCTCCAAGAATCCCAAGGGAAATTCGAATAGGACCCGCTGGTAATACAGTCCCCATTCGGCTTGATGTAGAGGCTCGACTGTGAGTGTTCAGATGAATGTATGGACACACACACACACACACACACATCTGCCAGCACACAAAATCAAAGCTACAGTACACGGAGCACATGTACCCAGCGATCCTAGCTATTTATGGATGATTCCATGATTTGTCATACTGATATTACGTACAAATATGTAAAGGTAGAAGATATTTTAAACGCAAACACAACCTATTATCATTTCCGATGAATTTAAGACGTTAATAAACACTTACACACAGCCTACTATAACTACAACTGACTTCAAAAATCATATTATTTTTGTATTTATTTCGCATCAATTGAAATTCCTGAAGATCATGGGAAGAAAACAGCACGAAGTTGCATCATCTTCATTTTTTGGAAGATTATTTTGAATGATGTGACTGATGAGGTCAGTAAAACCCTGCAAGATATGATTAATAAAAAAAGTATTTATTAATAAAATAATACATTTCACGAGAATGCTTAAGGTTTTAATGTCTTATGTATTTAAAAATAATGTTAAACAACTTAAATGCATACATTTTCAGCAACGAAAACTGAGATAACTGAGTGGGGAGGGGGTAAAAAAATTTTGCACAGTTAAAGGCATGTTTTAAAAAATATATTTAGTTTAATTTTTAGGTGTTACGTGTGCTAAACATCACCGCAAGCATGGACTCACTCTCACTCTCTTAGTGCATATATGACTTTTACTAACTTTCCTCAGTCTCATTGTCTCAGGCTTCCTGACATAATGACTCTATAAATCGTGTTGGAACTTTGTCAAAGCTGTCAGCTGTGTTTATGTCAGCTATGGGTTAACTATCTTATCATGCTGACACACACATTCCCCTCGCACACACTTAGTGGCAGGGGTTCCACTGAAATGTACTGTATCTTCCAACAGATAGCACCTCATCCCTGAGAACCCAATACGATTCAATCACAACGCTGGACATCTTGTTGTAAACCAATCCCGTTTAAGCAACGACAAGCAATTTCCCTGTAAATCCGCAATAACACTCTGTCTGGAATTCGCACTGTAGTTTGTCGGTGTGGGTGCGTATCATTTGTGTCAACTTTTGCATTTCGATAGCTGACATTTTTTGATGTATAACCTCAGCTTTGACCACCTTCTGCACCATGCATACAAACAGAGAGCTTGTCCAACACACACTGTCAGTCAAAGAGGAATTCTTTTGTGCCTCCAGACTGATTGACAGGTCTGCATTGTTTCAATTGCAGCAGCTCCAAACTGGGGTGACATTAAGAGTTGGGACTTCCCAAGGGACCTTTCACCTCTGACAGTCCACAAAATGGTGGCCTGTTTGAGGATGGATTTAGAGTTTAGATGAGTACAGGATGACAGACCGCTAGCTAAATCGAGCGAACTCGCAAAAATGTATATTGTTGGAACTGGGAAACACTGAGGAGGATTAACTGATGTTTATAGACATGTTATGTGTATTAGTATATTAATGTTAAATAAAATTCCAAAGGCAACCTAAAATATAATAATAATAAAATTAATATTAATATTTTGTAATACGTTTTAATTTAATATAATCATAAAATATGATCATATTTATTTATTTATTTATTTATTTATTTTTGGATACGTTAACAGAGCATCAGAACCTTCTGGATGCATAAAAAAAAATCAGATTTGTAATTTACAAAGAAAGCCAACATTGTGCAATGCACTTACAGAGTTTATATAGGGAATTGTGGTAAAGTTTATATTTAATCATTAAAATTTTTTTTAAAAAAAGACAATCCTTTTCTGTTTAGGCCACGCCCACTCTGGGTTTGCAAATACAGATGTGAATATCTGGAGCTCTAAATAGTAACGGATACGCAGAGTTACATTGCGGTGCACCTTGCTGCAAATATTAGTCTCATTATTTAAATGTGTACAAAATGTTTGCTATTCTAGAACTTTTCATTGCAGTTAACTTGTTTTTGAGTTTTTGTGGTTTAAATTGAACCCAATCGTCAGTCAAGTCGTGATAAAATAACTTCATAATAGCTTAGAACTAAATATAACAACTTGGCTCATGATGGTAAAAAAATCAGGAATGGCTTCATGGACTCCTGAGCACCTCTAATATTCCCGAAAATATTACAATATTATATTAAAAATATCATTATTAAGAAAGTGCTACCTCCCCATTTTGGATAACGGCTGCACCATGCGGATTCCTACAAGAAGCAGATAAATAGAAACGATAAAGCGTAAGATTGTTTTGATCATCTTATCATTTGCCTGGGCTCTTAGGAGAGTTAATATGCAGGTAATGAAACATTCTGAACTCATTTCCTTTGAAGCAAAGGGCTCGACATAAGCTTTGTGGTGATCATTATGTATTTATTAATTATTCTATTATCAGGACGGTCAGTCGCTGGATTGAATGGGTGCTGTTTGAAATGCTCTGATGTACATCTGAGGACAGAACATCAGTTAAAAACACACAGGGAAATTAATGATGGGAGATGAATTCAGCATGAAAAAAAAAAAGGCAAATAATTAACAAATGTGTCTTGGGGGAGTGCTTCAAAAAAGGCCTTAAAGTAGTAACGCACTTTAAAGCTTCCGAAACCTTTCCAAAAGCTTCAGAATGTAACGTAAACACCAGCATTTATGCAAGATCAGAGCGCGGAAAATCTGCCCTAGCGTCTCCAATTAAAAACGTAAAAAAACGCTCATTCATCGCTTTGAAAGTTCTTCACGCCTGCGTCTCGCGACTGTCTTTTGATTCCTGTCGAACCCGTCCACCTGGACTGAGTTCTTTGCATTACTTTGTGTAAAAAAAAAAGAAAGAAAGAAAGAAAGAAAGTTGGCTTGATCTTTGATGATGCATTCGTGAGGAGTGTGTAGTCCTGCACGGTAGCTGTACTTTGGGATCCAGTCTATTGTGAGCACTTCCAATGAGATTAGAGTGACACAAACAAAGTGAGCGCAATTAGCAGCAGCTCATCAATGCTCGGGCTTTGCTAAATGATTTCGCTCAGTAGAAACAAATGAGGCCACTTGTGCAGGGGCTGCAGTTGTGAAGTGGCCAGGAAGGCAGATGTAGCATAATATAGTATATAATTACTAGGGTTCAGTGTTGGCATATACACACACACACAAACACAGACCCTGGGCCACCAGGGTTCTGTGAACGTCAGGACCCCACAGATCCCGTGTGGCTGGCTGAGGTAAGCGAATCCACTGGCTGATGGGGAGTTTGGGAGTCAGGGGACACATTTACTGCACATTAAGAGGTTAAAAGCAGGGAAGCCCTCCATTGTTCTTCCGCTGCTTCCTCCACAGACGGGTTACAGATAAACGCTTGCACTCTCAGGTTGGAAAATACATAATCCGACAGTTGGATCGCTCTCTGTGGGACAGGGATGTTGGGAATGATCCGGATCGGAAGTCTGGGGCTTGAAAGGTCAGCTGGGGTGTGAAACGCTCCACATGTACAGGACAATCAGTTCCCACAGAGGCATACTCAGGCCACACATGATGAACTGGGTATGGAGTAATACAGTAATGACAAATGCTACTATAAGTGCTTTGCGCTACTGGCTTGTCCATTTTCTCTCTGCAAGGGCAATTCTCCCATGCATAAACTTTATTTAATCTTTGTCCTTTGACTGAGGCATGGGAAAAGGTGACCAGTTGCAGGGACAAGCTTGGATCCTTGAGACAAATTAATTGTCTTGTTTGGGTGATAGTAATTTGACAGCCATTAGAGGACAGACATGGGGCCAGTGGCGGGTGAACAGGGCCGTGTGTGTGAGAGAGAGAGAGAGAGAGAGAGAGAAATATGTCTCTCTTTGACTGTCAGAGAAGGGGGCCATGATTGTGGAACACTTAGTAAAGGTGTGAGAGAGGAGATGAAAGGAGATGAGATGAGGCGCCGGCTGTTGTGTGTGTGTGTGTGTGTGTAAGCATGCCTGTGTTCAGACGCCATCATCTCTACCCTTTCCCCCCATCATTACTATCTCTCTATCTCTCTCCCTCCCTTGTCTTTCTCCTCTGGTAATGTCGCTGTACATCTTCGCGTCTGGCTGCGTTACATGGTCCGACCTTAATTTGACAGTGTCACAGGGATCTATCTTCATTCTCTCACTTCTTTTCATAATCCAATCCTTCTCTCCAGGATGCAATTAGTGCCCCTAACCCTTCCACCCCACCACCCCCTCCACCTTGTCCCCTAGCTCCCTCCGAGCGGGGCCGAGGCAGCCGCCGGTCCTGCCACTAGATTGCTACAGCTTTCCCTGTGCAATCCATTTAGAGCACCGGCCCTGTAATGAATATGTACATTTTAAGGACCTCGGCTGGGGGAGGGTCACGAGCAATCAACCTTGAATTCAATTATGGCAGTCAAGGTTAATGACTGTGCACGGTGGTCAGAGGCACGCGGCGAACTGCCGATTATATTTGCCCCCCCCCTTCCCACCCTCGACCAAGCTGCATCCACAATGCACCACCAGAGAGAGAGAGACAGAGAGAGAGAAGGCCCCAGAGGGACTGGTGACTTGTGCTTTCGAAGGGAGGGCCAGAGAGAGACAGAGAGAGAGAGAGAAAGAGAGACATGCCTGTGTGTAGATAGATGGGTAGATGGATAAAGCAATGTCAGGCGTAGGTGCTCGATTACACTGAGTTCTCCCGGGCAAATCAGATTGCAAGGCAGGTTAAGCAGACCCCCCCTCCCCTCCCCCTAATGCCATTTCTCTCTCTCTCTCTCTCTCTCTCTCTCTCTCTCCCCTGGTTGCTGTAATATGATTAGTCTACATAAAGACGTGTCTGGAGTGTAATTCAGTGCTTGCTAATGAGCCGCCTGTGTGAACCCATCTCCTCCATATCCCCCAGGCTGCACCCACTCACCTGCTGCTGGATTGAGAGAGAGAGAGAGAGAGAGAGAGAAGAGGTATGGATGCACACACACACACATGCACGCACATACACTCATTGCCATGGCATGGCTGAGGACCCCAGTCTGGCTATTTGTTGGGAACAGGTTGGGGGGCCATCTGGCCACTGGCTGTTTTGAGAGAGAGAAATGACATTCTGCAGGACCGGGCTGTTTTGATGTTAAAAACACTGGCTTCATTGTTCTCTTTCTCATGCCCTCTCTCTCTGTCTCTCTCTTGCTCTCTCCCTATCTGTTTATTCTAATTTCTGCATCGAAAAATACATCGTTATATCAACGTATCATAGCCTCCTACATTCTCACTCAAACACCCACAGTGATGTCTCTACAACTGTCTCTACTACACACGACTGCAATACATTTATCAGTGAAGCTGAATCACTTACACACTATACAGTCCTCACATTCCTCTCAACACACCCACCTCAATCCAAACCTGTCCTGTGTTACAGATGACATTCAATGCCACGGCAGGTCTGATAGTTGTAGCTCAATCACACAGGAGTGTAAATGTCATCATAAGGTGGTTCATAGACAGTGGAGGATGCAACAATGCACTTGAACTTTCTCTGCCCTCTCCAGAGGTCACTGTATTAGTATGAGCATCCACAGCCAGCCTCAGTCGTTTATATTTATATGACATGCATAAGCAGCTGAATCAATATCCACATGTTTAATATTGCACTACATGAAAATCACCTACAAATTTGTGTTATCACAATTTCAACAGGTTTTTGGAGTCATATTCTATATGTAAGGAATTCCATTACATTGAATTTCCACTGAATTAATTAATTTCCTAAAATTTGCTACATATTCACAAAAGTTCCTCTTATCACTCACTAGCCTCTCTTTCCCCTCTTTATAAGATGCATAAGACAAAATTATCACACAAAACATCACTATATCAACAATTCCCATCCCTGAGTCATGTAAGCTGTTACTCTACAAACAATGAAAATCAATCAGAGCTGCTGTTATAGAGAATTAATCAACACCTATTGACCGATCTGAATTAAGAATTCAAAAGCACTGTGGTATTAAATACATGTTAAATAAGTTTGTTTGTTATTATAGCTGAAAATGTTATAAGTACTGGCTGTTATAATGTGGAAATGTATCGATAGTTTCCGACCAATCGGCTGCTCTTTGGTATGCTTGGGGTTTGGTAGAACGGTTTAACTTGCACTGAGGAGAAAAAACTTCAGCAGAACAATTCTAACATGTTTGTGTTAAAGCTAGACGTGTGAATGGGATGGTGTAACAGTTGGCTGGGTCAATAGGGGAGCATGCCTGGTGTGTGTGTGTGGGTGTGGGTGTGTATGTGGATGATAAATCTCCCAGGGCTCTCTGCTACGCTCTGTAAATCACACACTCCACCATGAAGACAGGCCGCCTGGCTAATGGTGGCTTAAGCACTTAGTGATGAAACGATTACTCCTAAAACACGGCTGGGCCTGGCCACCATCGAAACTCCTTGTGTGTGTGTGTGTGTGTGTCTTTAAAAAATTCATCAATAATTTGTAAAGAGTTCCTCTTGACATGATTTCCTTTCTAAGAGGTAAGCAGGGTTAAGTCCACATGTTTCTATAATATTGACCCTGTTAAATGCCCTGAGAAAAGAGAAACGCCAATGCAATATTGATAAACTCTGGAGGATATTTCACATCTGAGACTAACTGATACTGCTTGACAGACTACTTTTGAAGCCTTTTACGCCATTAGCATCTGTGTATATGTGGATGTGTGTTTTAGAGGGTGTGGGTGTGAGTTTGTGTGTGTGTGTGTGTGTGTGGGTGCGTCTGTGCGAGTCCCATCCATCATAGCTCAAAATGGGCTCCTTCATTTCAGGTTTGAGGCAAAAGTTTGCCTCTCCGATCCCACCCTCATATATAGTTTCCATTGTTCTCCAATGAGACAAATATCAAATTTCAGATGAAAATTTATGGAAATCATATCAACGCCATTACGCTTGCGACTTTTTGGGGCAATATATTCTTAGTGGCGCGACAGTCCTCTTCCGGATGATAAATTCAGCGCAGTCTTAAAGCATATGGGAAGTGCTTTTTCCACGACACTGAGCAGGGCAACATATTTGTTATTAGAGTGCGTTTAAATGGATAAGGGTGCATACTAACAGTTCAGCCTTCTCTCCCTTCTCAATTCGCTTCTTCACTAGCCTTTTATGGATCCCATTATTATTTTTTTATTCTTTATTTATTTGTCATCAGGAGTCTAATGTCATTCTTTTTTTTTTTTCTTTTTCTTTTCTTTTTCTTTTTTTTTTTGGTGGGGTGCAGAGTTAGCGTAAATGAGATTTACAGACGTACTGCAGGGGTCCAAGCTGAGGAGGCCTCAATGAGCCACCAGCTTTTATCATCTATATTTATCACCATGTCAGACTCTCTTTCTCGTCTTCTAATCTCCCTGCATTTTTGGCCGATCAGAGGCACTACCGCTGTGGCCCGTCCTGCCATGACCGGTTCTGTTACATCAAAACAACATTAATTCCTATCATTTATAGCCAGTCTACATCAAAGAGGCATTAATTCAGATGACGCGCCAGTACTGAACGGTATTGGCTTCCCAATCAATGCGCTGATTCTCATGGAAAGAGCTATTATTCAAAAGCCTGCATCTTGCCTGCCTGCACAGCGCCTGGTTTGATGCTTAGAAATATTGATTTTGCACTCCTCGCAAATAGCTATTAAGTTGCTTGGTGAACAAACAATCAAAGGTGTAAATAAAGATGACAATAGGAACTTAGGAGAAGACTCTCTCTCTCTCTCTCTCTCTCTGTTTTCATTTTTAAAGCTCTCATTTTTAATTTTGACATTCATTTAGGCAATTCATGGAATGTGCTCCTAAAGAGAGAAACAAACTAATTAATGGAGAGACAAATGAGCGAGTCCGCGGAAGAGCGAGGGAGAGATAGAGAAAGACAAGACAAGTGATTTGAGAGTCTCAGCGCATAGCAGATGGGTCTCAGTGATATAATTAAAGGCATGCAATCACACAATGTTTTCTGCTCTGCCATTTTTAAGTCGTGTATTAACCATTACAAAGGCTCCATATGTGCTTATAAGCGTATTATAAATCATTCAGAGGCTCCACTGATCTAGGAAGAGCACTAGAGGACTATTCCTCTTTGCCTTGATTAATGGGTGAAAAAAAAGAAGTGAAAGAGGAGCAAAAAGGAAGAAAGGAGACTGAAGGAGACAGTGAGAGCAGCCTGTCAGCGTCTGGCATCTCCGACTCGGTTGGATCAATACCCTCGAGCCCTTCCTGACAGTGAGCGTGTGTGTAAAGGCCTGTGGACAGCTGCCTGGCCTGTCAATGGGAATAAGGTAGTAGATTACTTTCAACAGCAACACTGATTGGCTGCACCATCAACTCTTAACAAGTCAACTAACCAACCACAAACAGCTTTCAAATAATCACTGACCTCTTATGACCTTTCCCCCAGTGGCTGACTTTCACATCGTGATAATTCATCATAGAGCGAATACGGTTGTGCTTAGTCGCCGTCCGACCCTCGCTTGTGTCCCGCTACTTAAAGGAGTCCAGCTTACTGGATCAGAGTCAGTCCTAATGCATGCTCTTCCAGGACAATAAGCAGCACTACATAATACAGGGAAGTGTGATAATTACTGCTATTCTGAGAAACCCCAAACCCATAGCCACAGAATAAGAGAGAGAGCAGGAATTATTGTTCTACGCTAACAGTGACAGGAAATACACATTTCCCTGCTTGGGGTAAATATTTGCAGCAGCTGACTAAATGAAGGAACTGGTATGTGGAAACAGGGCCCGGAAACTCTCCAAATGGACCAGCGGCCTGACTAAGCTCGACCCCAACGCACCGCCATCCAAATCTCCACATCTGATTAGCCGGCCACTGCGCCCTATCACAGTGATGACAGCTCACTTCCCATCATGCTGCGATGCCGGGGTAGGGGCGTCTGCAGCAGGAAACAGAAGGGTGACGGCAGGGGTGTAGGTCCACGCTTAGGGCTCCTAATTGAATCGTGCTGCTCGGACATGTATGCGTGTAGGGTGGTGTGGGGTGTGTATGGGCAAACGTGGGTGAAACCATGTGTCGTGAGTAACTTATCTGCAGGAAAGGTTGATGAAAGACACCAGGCTTGGAATCAAAACAAAACACAAAGACTGCAAAACTACAAATGTATTAATATGTCAGTTTATATAAGATCATGAACAGCTGATTGTTTGAAAGTTGTCATTGTTCTTTATTCACTGGCGTCATGGTTTTTAAACACATTTTAATTTATGAACTGTGTTGGCTGAAAGATTGCATTGGTTTCTTATACGGAGAGACCTCTAAAACAGACCCCAACAATGATTAAATAGAGAAATAGTATAAATAGTAACTAATGCTTATGCTGTGTAAATATATTTCCCAGCAAGGTTTATTTTATGATGAGTGTTCATAATTGTCACTAGCATTTATTACAAGTTATAAATTGTCCACACATGGTATTTGCAGAACACGAAATCAAAAAGTCAAGACTGAGGATTAAAATTTGTTTTCGAGCCTGGGAGAGGTGAAATACACCAATCAGGCATAATATTATGACCAATATTGTGTTGGTCCTTCCTTTTTGCTGCCAAAACAGCCCTGAGCCATAGAGGCATAGACTCCACTAGATCCCTGAAGGTGTGCTGTGGTATCTGGCACCAAGATGTTAGCAGCACTTCACCTCTCAGTGCTTATAATGTTATGCCTGATCGGTGTGATATACATTCATATAAAATCGAACAAAATCATACAACATTTGTGAAGTACAAAACACAAAATTGCAGAATGCATTTTTTTTTTTAACCAAAAACAGTAGCTGTAATATATAAGATTAGTAAATACTTTATAGATGAAATATAATAAAAATGAAATATTAATATAATATAAGAATGTAAAGGAGATGTGTTCATGGAATGGTTATTAACAACTATAAATGGAGGTTTTCACTCTTACTCAGATGTTCAGCTAATGTAAACACTCCGTAAACAATTTTAGTAACTTGAAAACTTCTTAATTGAAATAAATCTCGCTGGCCATCCATCTGTTTTCTGTAACACTTCTTCTTTTACAGGGTTCACAGGAAGCCTGGACTTATCCCAGGAGACTCAGGGCACAATGCAGGACAGGGTACCAACCTATGGCAGGCACAATCACACACATATACACTACAATCAGCCTATAAGGTATGTTGCTGGGGAGGAAACTGGAGTAACCTGAGGGAAACCCCTGAAGCAAGGGGAGAACATGTAAACTTCATGTACACAAGGTGGATTCAGGAACCAAACCTCTAACCCTAGAGGGGTGAGGAAAAAGCTTTAACAAAAATAATAAATATATATTTTTTGTATGAATAAAGTTTGCCTACACTTAAGATATTTTCACTTGATTTTATTGAACTGGAGAAAAAAAGTCTTTTTATGCAAAGAACAACTTTTGACTTTCAGTGTATGTGCAACTATACTTCAGTACATTTTTGGGCTTTACTTATATATTATACTATAATTGACTTTTGCCTCTTTATAAACAATGCAATTGTTTGGACCAAGAATATGACACCATATGACACCATACTGAACAATAATCCATGCAATACATGCACGCAGCTGTAACTGTGGTGCAAGTCAGTTTGTGCGAGCGCAACTTGCAAATCTATACTATTAGCACACAATAGAATGAAAGAGTCTGACCTCTAGCATATAAAGCCCTGCTGAGGCTTCACACTCCCCCTGAAAACCTGGTCTAGCAGACGGTGGAGATAAGGGAAGGTTGATCTCTCTGTTCAGTGTGTATTTCTCTCTCTCTCTCTCTCTCTCTTACACACACACACATTTATACATGTTCAGTAGGCTCTGCGCATAAAGAAAGGAAAACAAATGTATATATATATTTATATATAAAATAATAATATGAAATCTCGAATGCACACAAACATGAGTTATATGACATACAGGCCTGGCGGAAAGGGGGGCACGGGTAGGCTCAGCCCGCCCTAAGATGACCCCAAGTGCTGCCATGCAGGCATGCCAGAAGGGGACGGAAAGACAATTAATTACACACAAAACCTGCTTGAATTTGCATTAAAATATTTCATTATTTGAACACAAATGCTGATCTGAGTTTAACTTTTGTTCAACGAGCAATCAAAACACAACAGGCAGCTAAAAAAAAAACAACTAGCATATCGACTTCTGCATCCACCTGCATGCCAGCTAGCGTGCGCTGTTAATACACGGCTAGCCCGATTTAAAAGATATCAACAAATACAATATTTTTAGACAGTTTAAAGTCAAGTGGGTCACCAGTAGCTGTGCAACCCAGCTGTAATGTTAGCTGACTCTCAGCTCTCCGGCTCCTCCGGTGTGAGTTCCGGGGGCCGTGATATTCAGCACTTCTGACAAATAAGCAGAGTTCAGTTTCCTATAATTGTGTTATATAACATGGACCTATGATACAGTCTTATGCTTCAGCCAGCAAGTGTTTTAATGAAGGTTAAAGGTGCTGGCTAGTACAAATAACCTGGAAAAATATGTAGAACATAATAAAGGAAACAAGCCATGGTCTCAGCGTGAGTGTATTACATGACTGAAGAAAAGTCTGGAATGTCTGTTTGTTCTTTCCACTTCTCAGTCTGATTTCGGTAAGTGCCCAGCGCAGCTGGACAATCACGCTGTATTGACTTTGGCAGTGCTTTAATGACATCAAAATCATTATTAAAATATGACTTACTTCACCAGTACAGACTCGGTCACCAGTACTGTTCTGTCTAGTACTCATCTATAGTTCAGCTTTTGTTAAATCATAACTCATAAATCAATGTGATATAAATAACGGTTGATAAAAATCTACTGTGATCTCATCCACATCTCAGGTGATCCTGTGAGATCCTGAGCTTCAGCTCCACAATCTAAAGGCCTTATAGCCAATTCTCTAAAACTCCTGAATAAATGATGGTTCTCTTGTGCTCTGTATGTGCCTACCATGAAAAGAAGCAGGGCCTGGATTTCTCCGAATAGTTTCTCTTTAGGGAAACTAATTAATAACATAACTACCTCGATTATGCTCAGAGGGGTGGCTTTAATTGGATTTTACTTTGGAATCGTTATGTAGTTAGGATTCATTAATTAATCAAAATAGTTTTTAGGGCTCTCTAGTCGGGAAGGAGGCACCGTTTAATGAGCTTCTGGGGAATTCAGACTCATCTGAAAGGTCATGGAGGTAAGAAAGACGCCGCAAAAGGGCTATTTATTTGCAATATTCACACGAATGTTGAAGTGAAAAGTTTGTAAAATTTGAACATATATATACCATGAAGAGCGGTTACATGAGCTTTCCTCAGCCTGGCGGATTTCAGACTGATGGCTGCAACACAAATGAAGGCTGTGATCATATTAAAGAGCTCAAATTGGTCATTTATAAAGATGTGCAAGGATAAGGTCAGTGTTGATTAGGAAGTTTGCCCTGTGTATGAAAGTGACAGTGGCGCATTATTTCATTTATCGCTCTTCTCATCCATCTCTCACACACTCATACACAGGCTCAGTCTCTAAAACCAATTACACTAACTAACCCTGATCACAGTACACCAAAACACTCCTCAGCAACCCAAAGCCCCTTACAGAGAATGACTCTTTAAGGATAAATGAGAAGAAAAATGAGGAAAAAATGCAATAATTTCTATTGGAACGACACACTCACTGGGACCTGTTGGACAATCCACATCATCTCTGACTGGTAATGAAAAACAAACAAAAAAATGACTATAATAATTTAATTGTGGAAGTTAAGTTTCTTGTTAAGACAATTTCTTATTTCTTATTTTAGAAAACAAAATCCATACACACAATACAAGTTTCCAAACTGGAATAATACAATAATATTTAAACTACAGTTAAGCTCACATCTGTCCATCCATTTCAGCAGGGAGCCTGGAGCCTAGGGGGACAAAGCAGGGGACAATCTGAAGGTGCCAAGTTATTGCAGGGCATAATTTCACAAGCACTAATTTTCCTCACCACGGACAATGTAGAAATGCCAAAAAGACTGGAGGAAACACTGGAGGAAACCCAGGAGGGAACATGAAAACTTCAGACTCAGGGCAGAGGTGGGAATCAAACCACCAACTCTAGTGGTGCAAAGCAATTGTGCTTCCTTTACTTACACATAAATAATAAGATACAATAGTGTTTAGGCAGCTCATAATAATGTACTTAGGGCCTGATTGCAAAGTGCTTATAGATGTGCTGAAAAATAGAGTGCTGAAAAATAACATCTGGGTGTATACGCCATTATGGACATGTGCACTTGACTCCAGCTGTTGCAGTGAATCATACAGCAGACAGCGTGTGATACTGAACGTGATATTGAGCAGTCAGGGCAACTTGACCAGATTGTTATGAAGTTTCAGTCCAAGCCAGTATTACATTTTTTACATTTAGTCTTTTTTTTATAAATTGTATCTATAACTACTGTAACAGGAACATTTTCAAAAATCAAAAGAAGTGCAGTCATGTCCAGTGCATTATAATACAACATTAAGCCCCGCCCACATTGCAAATGAAAACCTTGGTTCCTGAAATATATGTCAAGTTATTTATCATTATTTTATAGGCACTTGTATCGATTTCCTTAAAAACCTAACAGACGTAGCACACTCAAACACTACACTAGAGCTGAAATGAGTGATCAAAAGTAAGACTAATTTTAAAAATAACAGAGAAAGCATGGCAGGGAGTGCAGGAGTGTGGGAGGAATGGCATTAATCTTTCCCCTGCCAATCATACTGACAACAACCAATCCATAGTAGATAGCTGTTGTGTGATAGAGGAGAGCTTTGCTTGTGGGTGGGAGATGGCAAGTGACTAAATTGGAAGAAAATGGGGTAAAAGACACATATACAACTGTCACAGTGACCAAGCTGACAGTCCTACACTGCGATTATCCACTGATTATTTCAAATGGTTTGCACACCACATTGAAAAACATTACACGCAATGTCAATCAATGTATCAAATAAATAATGAACGATTATTAGCTAGTAGAAAAAAAGTTTATCGTTAAGGGGACAGACGTACGTCACATTTACCAATGAAGGCTCACCCTCTTGTGCATTTCACTTAAAACATCCCTCCATTTAGCTATCCATCCATTCGAGTCCATCACTGGCTTCTGTCCTGGAGACATCCATATATTTATGCGCGTGTGACACGTGTGGCGGGGGCGTGTGGCACAGGCTTGATGGACGTGTAATTCCACACAAAGTAAATCAATTAAAGAGCCCTGTCACCCCCAGGGGAGTGTGTGTCTAAAAAGGAGAGAGAAAGAGACAGAACACCAGAGAGGGAGAGAAAAGTAGGACGAAAGAGATCTCGGCATTAGTCTGATATTTCAGTATTTTATTGCCTAATTTGGTTATGCTTTTACTTCATTTGCCCCCTCTGGCATTTTTTGTTTTTTCTTCTTGTGTTTTTTTTTTTTTTGGGGGGGGGGGGTTGGTCTTCCGTCTGGCCTGTCTTTTCTCTTCTGGAGTTGTGTTTCCTTGCGAATGAAGCAATCAGAGAAGAGGTGAGCTCAGCATCAGATTAGTCAGGTTGAAAAACGACGAGCTGGAAGAGATTAAACCCAATCCAATCTCCTGCTCACAGGTGTTTTTGCTAATCGCTACCTGACTCAAATAGGTGCAGGTTTTGTAGCATGGATGTGATTGTGTTGTAACAGGATCTCTTTTTCTTTTTTTATTTCCCCCTGTTTGACACTGAAAAATAAACAGGTCATTTGAGAAGTATGACGATATAAATGGGCTGTCATGTGGAAATGTTTTCGATTAAAAGACACCTACACAACGTGGCATTGATTAACATAAAACCTAAGATAAAGCATATTAGTGCCACTAAATATTCTTCATCCCTGACAAAATGAATGTAGGACAGAGGCAGGGATGCCTTATGGCGCTCAATGGAGCAGTCATCTCAATTGTTGGCAGGAAATTAAATGTCCTGAGATCCTTTCCTCATCCTTATCAAGCCCATCTCTGTGTATTTATGCTGTATACACGCCCATTTGACCACACACACACACACACCTCAAGACACCAATGCACCTGTCACAACCTTTCACTTTTACACCCAGGCAGTTTTTAGCCAATCAGCATGCGGAGATTAAAAAGATTACATTGGATGCTAGGGATATAACAGATAATAGCTGTATTTCAGTGTAGTGAACAATTACTATGAATTTGACATTAATATAGTTAACATTGATCTTTATTTTCATATATATATATATATATATATATATATATATATATATATATATATATATATATATATATATATTTAATAATGTTTTAAAGGTAACGTGATGCTCTGGTGCTCTTCATGTTAGCAACAGTGGCTTCACTACATGCAAGCCCGTGTAATGAGGATCAAGAATATGCAAAAGTGGTTCCTTCAGGGTAATCATTCAATATTTCATTAAATGCAAAAAAAAAAAAAAAAAAAAATCATGCCCAATCCCCCTATTATCCAGGCACAAGGGATACAGATTTATGCGCCCTGAACGCTAATAATCTAATTGAGCATCCCACAGCAAAACCTTCACATATCCCAAATACTGGATGCAAACCATCATCAACTTGCATTAAGGGCTGCAGTCAATACGAGCACAGAAAGAGCTACATTCTCAAGCTTTTCATTATGGAAGAACAGTGATATATAATACCGCGTAGTAATCTGGCAGTGCAGATGCAATATTGTGGCCTATTGGCAGGCTTGTTCACGTTTCACAGCACATGTTGTGTCCAAAATAAAAAAAAAATAAAAAAGGAATCCGCCCCCTTGGGATAAGCACGTGCATAGGCCCCAGCAGCAGGTGGCCCATTGCAGCCTAATGAACGCGGCAATCTGTTACGATCGTGGCGGTGCTTTTCACCAGACAATTAGGCGACTAAGCGTGTAATTATTCCGGGCCAACAAGAAGAAGCTCTCCTCTAATTTCATCTTTTCATTTCTGTTTACTCACCCTCACTCCTCTCATTAATGGGAGATTTTCCAGTCTATGCTAATTGGTTTCAATAACATTCATTTCAGTTGAAAGGGAACGATTCTGATAATTGAGGAGCCGAAGGGAGGGTGGGGGTAAGGGTAAGATTGTGTGGGGGGTGGTGTTGGGGATTGGTGGTTGCTCGTAAGCCTGCGTCTTTTCATTTTCAAGTGCGGCCGCGAGTCGACGCTTTTGAAGGCGCTCAACAGGTTCAGAGCTAATGAAATTAAGGGCGCCAGCAGAAAGGGAAGCCCAAATTAAAAGCAGTTGCCTTCTTGTTTAAAACGTGCAGCCACGTCTGGGCACAATCGATGCGTCAAACACGGGGGTAATAAAGGGAGGAAGAACGAATGCTAATGATTCCGTGAGGTGAGCACCTTGGAGTAGACACTGGACATGTCACATATCTCTATACACATCTATATACACTACCAGGGCCTTCAGCAAAAATCTTCAGCAGGAATACTAACCACGATTGTGAAAATATCTTCTTGTAATGCTAGTGCAAGTAACTGGTGTACTACACAAGATACAATAAGCATTCTGCTACCTTAATGCTTCATAAAATGCTGGCAGAAGATAAACCGAAGATGAGCAACATGATGAACAACAGAAAAGCACAAAGGGTCAAGAGCACCTTCTAGATATTCCTAGGCATAAATCTAAAATTCAGGTGTGTTTGTCCGACAGCACAATATTATGTTTTGACAGCTTGTCAATCAAATAAGCCCCGCCCCTTTCCCTCACAGTTCATGATGATGATGATGAGGAGGAGGAGGAGGATGTCACAGTTTCTCTGCTTCACGTTCTATTTTACATCATGCTGAATGCTTTGCTTTCAGTTTCAGTCCTGTCTCCTCCCCTGTCCTGTCATTGGCTTGTTATCTGATTGTGTTCTGTCTTTAGCTCTGATTAGTTTACTTAGAAGCTGTTGTGTCAATGTGTCATCGCGATGTCTTTCAGTGCACTATTCCCATTAACTTCCGGGATGTTTTCTTTGTATGCTAATATTTCTAATTCCAAATTTTCCCTATATCTGACCCTTTCCCCCAATTAGCATTTGTGTTTACACGTCCAGCCTCCTGCCTTTAACCAAACGTTACGGATGACATCAAGGTGTAACTAATAAAAGCTTCCAAAGAATAAAACCATCTTGGAACAAAGAATACAGGATATAAAAGTTGGATGAGGATAAGGATAGGGGATAGGGATTGTTTTTTTTTAAATATTGGAAAAGACACATCTCTTGTACATCAACAGAAAGCAATGCTACATGGTCAGAAATTCCTCATGTCAGGTTTATAGAACCAAAAGCAGTATTTGTTACAAACTTAGTACAACATAGTTCCTAAACACATCAACAGACGTTTGACGTGAACTCATTTAGAAGAAAAGAAAATGACAGCAAAGGTCCAGGCTTATGTAAGTCCTGGCTCAAAACCTTCTCTCTGCAGACCTGCTCCAATACAGCTAGCAGAAATAATTTCAGGCAATTTACATCTCATTTGCATCCTATCAGAACACTAGCTACAAATAGGTATGAGTGTGTCTTAATTGCGATGGGCTGCACTTTTCAAGAACACACATTGGCATTCTAATTGAGTTAGTGGCAGCTCACAGACATGAAGCAAATGCAGTTGAGCAAAAAATGCCTGTTTAGAATGTATATAGTGATGTTAAGTAATTATGTTCTATTAAGTAGTCTGAGCTATCCCTGGTCCCCTTAAGTGATTGACTTGATGAGTTATGAATTTTCATGTTAGGGTCTGATACCGCATGATAATTGGTGTGGTGGAGGAACCCTGGCGCGCTGACAGACAGGTCGCTATATACAGTAGTTCCATCTGTCTAGTTTCAGCTTTATATAACTTTTAGAAATGTCTGATCTAGGAATGTGTATCGGTACATCTTTGCTATGATGTTGTTGTTGTTATTGTTCTTCAGCTGCTCTGTGTTCATGGTTGCCACAGTGGATCCACATATATTTCATTTGGCTCAGATTTTATTCCTATTTTTATTTGGGCTTGGGACCAGCACTTGTGAGTTAACCTCTCAGTACATACACTATATTGCCGAATGTTTTGTGACACCACTCCTTGGCCCCTTAGTTCCAGTGAAATGAACTCTTAATGCTTCAGCATACCAAGACATTTTGGACAATTTCATGCTCCTAACTTTGTGGAACAGTTTGGGGATGACCCCTTCCTGTTCCAATATGACTGCACGCCAGTGCACAAACAAGGTCCATAAAGACATGGATGAGAGAGTTTGGTGTGGAGGAACTTGACTGGCCTGCACAGAGTCCTGACCTCAACCCGACAGAACACCTCTGGGATGAATTAGAGTGGAGACTGTGAGCTGGGCCTTCTCATCCAACATCAGTGCCTGATCTCTCAAATGTGCTTCTAGAGGGCCAACTCCATATTACATTCATGTGCATGTAACAGCAGGTGTCCCAAATAGTATAGTGTATTTGCCATGATATATATTATTAAATATTCATGCTATGTTCTAATGACTGCTCAATTCTGATTGTTTAGACAGTATACTGACTATATATCAATGGCCTTGTTTTAATGCTTTATTGCTTCTACAGTAACAACTTGGTGGTGTGGTGGTAGCTCAGGTGGTTAATGCTCTCTGTTGTTGATTGGAAGCTCATGGTTCAAGCCCCAGCACAGCCAAGCTGCCATCGTTGGAGCCCTTGAGCCAGGCCCCCTTGCTGCATCATGGCTGACCCTGCGCTCTGACCCCCAATCCTCCAAGGATGGGATATATGAAGAAAGCATTTCACTGTGCATTAATCTATATGTGACAGTAAAGGTTACTCAACTTACAAAAGGGCTTGGCAGCAGAAATTTCATCTAAATAACACAAGCAATTGTTGATATTTCTGTTGAGGAGATTTTTAGTTCTCATTATGGAAGGAGTCTCCAGTGTCAGCTCTTTGTTTTTTATGGTTTCCGACAGGGAAAAGTCTTCACACTGTGTAGATCACACGACGTTAAGCTCCGCCCACCTTGCACATGAAAACTTTAGGATATTGCAGGAGTTTGCAGTTTCACTGTATCACAAATTAAATTTTTGTCTGATTAACTTTTTGAGAGAGAAAAGAAAGAAGGTGAGGGAGCAACTGTTTGGGAGCTGCTATGACATGAGTGATAACAGGAACTAACAACATTAAATGTAGCTATAAATGGATAAAAAGTACATGTCATTCTGAAAAATTATCCAAATTCCTTAGGCAACTGTAATTCCACTTTTACAATGGGCTCACAGTTGATTATTTACCTTCGAAAGCTCATGCTGAAGTGTTTTTTTTCCCCACTTATTGGTGCAGTTAAAGTACTGTCCCTGTATAGAGTGACGTGCAATTTATACAACTTTTCAGGTTATGTGATATCCTCTTATAGAAACAGTATAAATATACTGCATATTGTCAGAGAAGTGGATGCTATAATGAGTTTTGAAGCCAAGTTATGGATGGGGTGTTTAGTGTTTGAAGCTACTTTCTATTAATTTGTCAACACTGTCAAAACGGTGCATATAAGCACAACAAACAGGCACCAGAGCAAGAAACGAAAGAAAATGAGAGAGAGACTGAGGTAAGCATGGGGGGGGGGCAGCTATATTTAAATATATTTCACATCGTTAGAAGTTACACAGCAATTAGTTCTGATTTCTCAGCCCCGTTCCCATCCCTAAGTCTTCTTCTCCTCTCCTTCTCTCTGTCTGAACACGGGTGATTAATTGATGTGGTGAGCCGTTTTTAGGGTGGGCATACGAGTACCTGAGGTTGCCAAGGTTACCAAATGGAATCCTCCCTCAGACATTCCTGATCTGCATAATTTCATCATATCATTCAGTGCGTTTCAGACTGAGGTTGATGAATGGCATCTTCAGAAGATAATATTTCTGCTTGGATGTAATAAATCTTATGTAAAGTGCTCTGCATTTCATACACCGGCAAGGAGTGGGGATGTGGATGGGGGGTGTGTGCTTGATGAGGTTATGACAACAGGAAGGTTCTCTCTCTCTTTTTCTCTCTCTCACTCTATTCTGCTGCACTCCACCCATCATGCACATTAAAGTAATTTCCTGCCTGCCTCTTCTGGGCTAGCTGGGGTGGCATGGCCTGGACCCCAGTGCTCATTTATTGTATTTAATCTGAAAGGTAGGATCAGGCTAGGTTTTATGGACATTTCAGGTCCAATATCTTGTCTTAATTGGTTCTTGCCTGGTGGATCTGCCTATCCATTATACCAGGTTTGGAATTTTGAAGAAGAAAGTGGATTTATGGCTTTAGTACATACATTATAGAATGCATACATTGTTGATACTTACCAATCTGCTGCTCTTGTTATTAAATCCCCATTACCCTTGCAATCTTTCTTACCCATACATTTGCATGTATCTTTGTATGGAAGCAGTGTTCGCTTTAAAGAAATATTGTGGAATCCATATCCACTGCATCTGTACTACACCACTCACAGCAGATTTCCCTGTACTGGGAAAAGAACAGTCACTTCAAATTCGCAAACTGCAAAATGCAGCTGCTCACCTCGGATGATTTCAGCAATCAAACATGTCTTAAAATCACGTAATCGGTAGGATATGCCTATTCAGACTTGCTAAGAAGGAAGAACTTGCTTCATATAACTTGTGATGTGTGGATAGCACAAAATCTGAGAAAAACCTTCTCTCAAGTATCTCTCAGCATATTGTTATTAGAGCTGCACGACTACTAAGAATAATAAGACACAACATGGTGTGGGGTTATAGTAAAATATTCAAAGATGGTCTGGTTTGATGCACCTTGAAGCAAGGTTCTATGATTCTTTAACTTATTAAGCATCAGATATTTTAACCATTTATTTTTTATTAGTATAGGATGTCCATGAAGCAACTTAGTTCCGGTTATCAGTTACATTAACATGTATGCAAATATAAAGACTTATCCTTATTGGAAAACATATCAGCACTGGAGTCTCCTTCCATCAATGTTAACTAAACATCAACAATTATGTGAATCTCTGTTACATAACAACCCATTTTTTATATTTTATTGTTAGACTTTTGCTATACAAGTTCATTAATACTATAGAGACGATAGCACATTAGCTCGTTTATATAAATCTGTATAAATAGCCAGGAATGACTTTGTGCTGTAATAGAAAATGAATTCACACCTGCTGACCAATCAGATTCGAGTATTCATCAGCGCTGGGATATGAAGTGGCAGCATTTAAATGTCTACTGAGGGAATTTAAGTGGACTCATTTTTCTTTCTTTTCTCATTGTCAATATTTGCAGCTCCATCTCTGTGGTCTTTGCACATATGCTGCAGATGCGTTGTATAGAACCTACACTAATATATGCTAGAGTATTCCTTTAAGGAATCACAGTGGCAGCGTTCTCACTAGAGAAACAGAAAGCTCTTTGGTCTGATGGGACCTGACTCGCCAAGACACGAGGCAAGCCCCTGTGATATTGATCTCCAATCCCAAACAGTCAGTGGCCAACAGCCCGGGTTGACATGTTCTTAGCAGACGCCCTATTAATTATACAACAAAGGGGGTCAAGCAGTGCTGATCCCAGCCCCTCTGTAGCGCTACAAAGTCAGTTTGACCCCTGCAAAGTCGGGTTTAGTCACAAGCAACCACTTGATCCGTTGGTCTTCACTTATTTATGGCTTTGGTTATGTTTCTCTTCATGCCTCCTCCCCTGTCAGCCACTTCTGTTTGCCTTTAGCTTGTGCATGTATTTACCATGCATTAGGCCTCATTAGGCACTAATTGAATGTTGAGTCGCTAAGGGGCAAGTGGCAATGGAGACGGTGTGATAACTAATAACGAGAGAGGGGAAATAAAGGGAGATTGTTTCATTTTGCCCTTCCTGTAGCGTCTTGTTGCGGTAAACAACCCTTACTTAATTTCCCACTTCTGCTCTTTTGATTTTCATTAAAACCCAGGGAAAAAAAAAAATCGTGGTTTCATTTCCTGCTGCTTTGTGCGGGCGTGTGTGTTTGTGTCTGTGTGCCAGGATGCAAAAGTCAAAAAGTGTGTATTTCCTCCACCTCGGCTTTGAATGATTGCATTTGTTTACTAATTAGGTTTTATTTTCCATTATTAATGTTTTTAATAAGCCCAGAGTCAGGTGTCGTTGACAGTAATGAATGACTTATTTGTGCTGATCGTTATTGCTAAGCGGCTCTGCTCCTTAATAAAGCAGATAATTACTCCATGTTTGCTCACAGACACATAAAGAACTGGGTATTGACTTTTTGACAGGCTGTGATGCCGTCACCGCTAATGGCTTTTTAAATTGTACTTTTATATTCATCAGGCGCTCGATAGGCCTGTCATGTTTTCAATTAGAGAAAGCCATAAAAATCACACTTCCTGTAAACTATGATGTGCAAAAACAAAACCAATCGAATGTATGAATTCATTTGCATGCAAATATACATATTCACATGCACAAACCCTGCACGTACGACCCCTTACGCCTCAGAGTCAGACCTCCAGTTGCTATCAACGAGCTGATATCTCTCTGTCAAGTCTCACTAATTTTAGCATAGCTGGCATTATTTATGTTTAAGATAATGACAGACTTTTGATCATTGCTGCTGAGAGATATCACGGCTCTCTGGGAAAGACAGGAAATTACAGACCAAGTGGCCTTCTGAGTGATAGCGGAATTATGGAAGAATGTTATCAGGTTTTTCTTTAATTAAATGCTGTCCAGCGAGACTTAAATATGAACAAATATATGCATTTGTTATGGACCTCATGTGTCTTGTACCATCTTTGACACTAGGATCTTAAAATACAACCTTTTCTTTAAACATGTTGAGGCTTCAGTTATTTCTCACATCAAACAGCAGAACAGAAAAACAGCGTGAACTCAGCGACTGCATTGATTGCGTGGGTTTTTTTTTGGTGCCAGACGGGCGAGTTTGAGTACTTCAGACTCTCATGATCTCCTGGGATTGGCTAAATTTTAAAAGAATGATGCATCCAGTGAGTGGCAGGTCTGCAGGCGGAAACGCTTGGTGATGAAAGAGGACAGAGGAGAGCGGGTTTGAGATGACAGGAAGGTTAGAACAACTCAAATAATCACTCTTTACAAACGCGGTGAGCGGAAAAGCATCTCAAAATGCACACCATGTCATATATCGCGACAAATGAGCTACAAAAACAGCAGAACATCACATAAGGTTCCACTGCTGTCAGACAAGAACAGGATTCTGAACCGACAGTGGACTCAGACTCACCAAATCTGGACAGATGAAGTGTCAAAAAAGACCAGATGAAGTATCTTTTTTCATATAAATGAAATGCCCTGACAAGCTCTACATTAATCAATGAACTAAATAAATAATAAATAACAATAAATAAATAAATAAATATAGTAAATCCAAGTACACTGGGATATTGTTATTTATATATTTTAAATAAAAAGCGGCAAAGAATGTATAGAAAAATTTAAATAATAATAATAATAATAATAATAATAATAATAATAATAATCTTAAAAAATACACTGAAAAAATTTCCAGTTAATTTTTTGGCACAATTGATAGGTGTTTATAATTTAATCATATTATATTAATAATTCATAATATATCATAAAGCCAGATATAAAGTGTAAAGAATTTTTATAAATCATTATTAGTAATGACATTGCTAGGTAAGAATGCAATCATAAGCATTATATACACATTATATATATATTTAAATTAAAATGGTTGCATTCTAACATGATGTGAAAGTTCATAACTAATCATAAGCAGCAATTTCAAGGACAACTTTGAACATCATAAAAAACTACACACTGAATCAGGTGACCAGTGCTGTAATAAGTGACCAAATACACACACACACACAAGTACCAGCAGCAGACTCAAGCATACAGTCAAACATGTTTAGTTTTCTTACTATAAAAAGCGTGCCAGACAACAGTCCATTTAGTGCTAATTACCAGCACTTCCTGGCTGGAGAGAGAGAAAGAGAGGAAGGAAGAAATGAAAGGACGAGAGTGAGACAGTCCCTGTTTTAATCACGCCATACCCGCTGTGCTAATTCCTTGTTGTTTTGTCACAGCGGTTCATGGCAGCCGTCATCTCTAATGATGCCGCGTGTCTGCAATCTCCCAATCAAATCATCAGCCACATTATGGATTTAATTTCAAATGACTGACAGGCTTTTATATGTGTGTCACTAATCTTCTCTAATTTCTTTTCGGGAACAGGGGGAAAATGGAGGAGGACAGAATCATGGACAGCGAATTATATGCGTATATGTATAATGCGAATTATGCGAATTATATGTGTATATGCGTATTATCAGCGAATTATATGAGAATTTTTTATGAGAATAAAATATTTTTTAAATAAATATAATATTTTAAAATTAAATTTAATTTAATTTAATTTAATTTAATTTAATTTAATTTAATTTAATTTAATTTAATTTTAAAATATTATATTCATTTAAAAATATTTTATTAATTTTAGAAAATTATTTTATTTATTTAAAAAAATGTATTTATTTATCAAAAATGTTAGTTGTGAGTTAGTAGAGGTGATAAACATGCTTGACACCCAAATTCACTGTTAGAGACGGTGAATAATCCCATTAATTTATTTCATCATTAATCTCATTATTCTAAATTCATTTTTAACATGCTATCATTTATCAAATGTAATTTTATGGCCACATTATTTGCTGCAAATAAATGACATCTTAGCGAATATCTGGAGTCGGTTTTTTATCAAGTATTCATTAATATAAAAAGCCAATAAAGCAAATATATAATATTTAACCTATTTCTAGATTTTTCTACTCTTGAACCCTTGACAATTTGAAGCTAGAAAGCATGTAAAAGCAGGTTGAGTGATGTTATATTCGATTCAGAATAACATTACAATGAGAAATTCTTCGACAGATTCGTCTAATATTTAGAGAGCAGATTTTTTGGGCAGTGTTCACATGACATCACATGTTTACACGTGCAATTTCAGAGCAAAAAAAAAAAAACGTTTCGAAGTGGACCTTCACATCTTGAAGGGATTCATGTGATCATATGTGAAATGTGCTTTTGCTACAAGGGCGTGCATGATTTGTAGTAATGACACAATCTAAACATTATATGAAAGAACGAATCAAAACAGACTTCGTTGTCCTGTGCAATCCTTAATCATTTGATAAAGCTTAGTTTTAATATCCAATATCCAGAACGCATGCGATCTTTAGGTCTTAGAGCTTTAAAGATGCAAATGTTCGATTTTTTAATACATATCTGCGACAAATCAAATGTATTTCTGTCTAAAAAATCTGACCAGTTAATGTGACTTTTGGTGCAATGTAAATGTCCATTAGGATTTAAGTGACCCTCTAACGCCTCTGATTTGGTGTGAAATGGTGTGTGTGTGTGTGTAGGTTTGTGTGGGAAGGCTGAAATGAGAGCAGCCCCCAGCTGTCTTCCTCCTGTTATCTATTAGGGATCAGGGCTGATCTATCAATTAGCGAACAAGTGATTTCCCTTGACGGTGTGTGTTTGTAGCATCTGCAGGGACACTGGACAATGGGATTGTACATGACACAATATATTTGCACACATGTGTTTGTGTGTGTGAACAGGACTGAACCTGATGAGTAAATTTCTCCTACAGAGAAAATGCAACCTAGATCTAATAACACTCGTAAAATGAACAGTGTAGCGTGTTGTTTAAATGTGTGTGTGTGTGTGTGCATGTGAGTGTATATATATATATATGCTGACTCCGACAGTTCAGATTTATCCCCTGCCCTGTTTAATTTGATGCTCTAAATCACAGGTAATGTCAGGTGAAAGTCACGTAAAAAGAACCAGTCACAGTAAAAAGCCTGATGTCATAGTTCCCATAATGGAGACCATTGGGTAATGATCACATGATCATGCTTCACCGCCACTCATGTCCTTCTGTTTATTTTATGACCACCAATAAAGCATTTAATTGTGAGACCCTACATGAAGCAGAATTAATCTAGCGAAAAGGTCCCCTGAGTTTTTGGCAACGAGTTGACCCTTGCACCACAACCCCTCGCTAAACGCTTCCAGCGTAGATCAAATCTCCTTCCAAACTTAATTTCATGTTTGAAAACATCCAACCCTATTTGTTTGTCTCGGTATCAATCTTGTCAAGTCCGGAGAGCTCTAAAATGGAAAATACACATTTCAATCCACTGTTTGAAGTAGGCATAATTACGCTGACAGTTTGTGAATTTAGAAGTACGTGTGATGAAGACCAGCTCAGACTCGCTCAGATGTGTGTCAGACATCGCTGAGTCCACAGAAAGCAAGTCTCAGATCAGTTCCTTTTCCTAAAACCCTTATTACCCGAAAGGAAAAACTGACCCCATGTCAGCGCTGGTCAGTGCTGTAGCTGTTGCCTGACTTTGAGGAATGCCAGTGCACGCTGTTATAAGTCAGTCGCAAACACAGAACAGCTCTCTGTGTTTATGAACATTTCTTCAGTTTGGCTGGGTTGTTTTTTTGAAGGATTCCAGCTGATCGCAAGTTCCTCGATTTCGCTCGCAGATGGAAGACTCGTGCGGCAAAGATGGAAGGGTGTCAATGGAGAAGAAATGAATGCTGTATCATAATACATTCTTTGTCATCTCTATCTTTCGCCTGCAAGTTCAGGACCTGGGGTTCTGTGTCGCCAGAAACCAGTCTGCCAGTTGGGTTTAAGCCAAAAACCATTTAAACATTGCAGGAAATTAAATCTTGCAAAAGCCCGAAAGTCTAAGCACAATGAAAAGTCAGAATGATTTCCTAATGTTCCACTGCTTCAAATAAACAATTCTGACAGGCTCGTGTTGTCCAACATTGTCTCACACTCTCATTGTCTTCATTTCTTGCATTCTCCTCACGGCTGGCCGGAGAAGGATTTTCAATTAGCAGCACATTTTATTGCTTGTCCTCCGTTATTGCTGTCTGCTTGCTCTAATGACTCTCATTTAGCCTATTACTCTGATGCTCTTGATCTGGTCATGTTTTATACTGTAGTTACTTCAGATCTGTTCTACACAACAAAACACAATCACACTCACACACACGTGATGTTTGACTTTGACATTTTTCCAGCTAATGTCCATCTGTACGTTGATGTTTGATTACAACAGACATCAATTATAACACGTTTCTCTGCAGGGAGAATTGAAGAGAAAGCACATTCGCTTGAAACTCACTTATAATCAGAGTCTAAGGGGCAGTTGTTGAACTGAACACCACTTGTAAATAAGAAGCCTTACACTGTGTGACTGTGACACTATTAAATCTTCTCATTTAGTTGAAAGTAACCAACGTTCCATGAGCTAAAAATTAGAACCATTTTGTTTTATCAGTAAATAATCGTCGATAACTTCTACATCTGATTCTGTAAAGATTTAGAGGTTGATTTAGAGGAATGTTTCTCACCTTCTTATTACAGCCCCAAACACCTAGAGCGAATGGGTTTTCTGTTGATTTCTCAGTATAGGAATCACGTACACATAGTTTACACAGAGATTAGATAGTAAACACTGGAGAGTTCCTTTAATATAATACTAATTTACCAGCAATAATCCCCGACCTACACAAAAGTTAGGCCGTATAAGGTATTCACTAGGCGTACCAGGTTCAGCGTCCGCTTTCGATTTACATGACAAGGTGCTGAATTGCATTTTTTATGGCTGCTCTGCAGAAGAATTGTGTGTCGCAGGTGATTTATGCTTTCCACAATTAAAAAAAATAGCGGCGCTGATATTAGACGGCTAGTCATGTCGGGGCACGCAGTATCCTCCTCTCTGTCGTTAATGCAGTATATTAAACGTGGAGCAGCGCTTAATTAAAAGTGCGACTCTGGTAAATGTATCAGAAAGCGACGTGCCGAAGCGACATGGAGAAGATTTTTAATTTGCTTCCCGCCCTCAGGTGAGTGGCAGCCGCTGGCCTTGACCCTGCACTGACTGTACGGAGGAATGCAGCACGCTGACTGCTGAACCTATTATTGTGGCAGGCATCATTAATTATCCTTATTGATTGTCTGTTTCTGAGATAAAGCGTTCTGCTGACTGGGAAACACTCGTAGCTATCGCAAGGTCAAGGCTAAAAAGGGAACACGGATAATCGCAGGACTGGGATGGGCCATGCCTGCAGAGCTGAGACATGCATATGGCCTAAATGGGCTCTTTCCCTGCCTCTGCTTGGTGTTCTGTATCTTGCAGTCTCTCGGATTTCAGCGCGGTGCAGAGCAGTTTGAAATTTTGCCTCGCTAATTTTGTATGTTTTGTTCTACTCAGCTCCAGTTATCCAAACTGCAAAAATGGATACAGGCGTGTGACCGCACTGACAAAACCGTGGTCACATATGGCTATCGTGTAAGGTCTTTATGAAAGGATATTAACCTTTTCTCCATTTCTGACTGAGCGAGAAAGAGATATGTTGATGGAGAGTGAGTGATGACAGGGTTGTGGCAAGCTCTCAGAGCGCGATTAGGTTTCCCACCCCCGCCTGCCATAATGAAACCAACCAGCACCAGGCAGGAAGTGAGGGTTTTATATTTACACACCAGTACATCACTCTCAGTACTCTGCTCTGGCTTGCTTTGTGTGTTTGTATGTGTGCGTGTGTGTGTGTGTGTATGTGTGTGTTAGAGAAGGACCTGTGGTTTCAGGAGAAAGGGGAGAGCAGGCACAACAAGAGAGAGAGAGGAGGAGGAAGAGGAGAAACAGGAGCACTGAGCATGCTGTTGTCCCAGTGTGTGCGTTTAGTAAGTTAAGAATAACATGAAAGCTTGTTGTGCACTCTTGTCCATCAGCACAGCGCTGGAATGGTGAGAGTGCTATGGTGTTAGTTTCCTGCCAAAAGTAATTTTTATGTGTATGCAAGACCGAAATTAGAATTCATAGTCAATGCTGTAAATCTGTAACTTTTACACAGTATGTACATGCGTGTCAGGTGGTCATGTGACATTGGAAAAAACTGTTACTTTTAGCACCATGATAGCTTTAGATTATGGAACACAAACATGAACTTAGGGCTGTGGAAGGGTTACCAGTCATACCTTTGTATGAAAAATCCACAAAAATCAGACTTTTATTTATTTTTTTTTTAGTTATGCCCTAAAGCGTGCACAGTAAATCCAGCACAAAATGTTTCATAATCACGTCATGAATATTCAATTCAATTCGATTTTATTTGGATGAGCTAATATGAGGAAGAAATTTTAAGACCCACAAAAAGGAGCTTGATCTCGTCTGACACCAGATTTTATTTTAACCGTGTACTATATGGTCAAAAATATGTATGCGATAATGCAAGCAGGAGATTTATTTTAGTTATAAGATGAAATCTGTCTTGTTGACATTATTAACTGGTCACTGATTGAAGACTTGAGTGCAAAACTGTTAGTCTAAAGCCATCTCCATGGTGCAAATGGTGCAAACCCCAGGCGGTACATATAGGTCCAGGCTGAGGTCCATCCAGTAAAGTCAGGCAGGTCTGGAGAGAAGAGATGGTCAGGATCATCAGAATATATCTGTACTTATTTTTGACTGATAAATAACTCCACAGATAGACATTCATACCTACGGAGTTAAGACTGAACTTGTCCATCCGCAAACCAAAGATTTTAGCAAAAGATACACAAACAAAAGATTTTATTTTCATTAAAGGAACACTGGATTGCTATAGAAAAGCAGAAACAGCAGGACATTTATTAGAAAGTTAAAGCGGGTCCACTTTATATAAGTCCAATTTTGACCTAAATGTCAGTCAAATGCCAACACACTGAAGACCTTAGCTTCAGATTATACATATTCCCCAGGCCATGGTCAATATAACAATAAAGATCGTTATTAAATAAAGCATTTTTATGTATATAATCCATATTTGTGCCATTTCTGTTCACACTGTTGTGGCTCTATTATGGTCGGTTTATGGTGTATAGAAGCCGTCTGACTCGGAATAGAGTATTTAACAGCGTCAGAATGTTGAATGTTAACCTGAATGCCCTCAAAACTATATATTATTGATATGTGTACAATTTATAATCATTTTAGAAATTTATAACTATTATTCAGAGTTAAAACTGAGCATAACTCATATTAGTTATTGCTAATATTTCAATATTTCATGCTATGGAACAAATTCAAGAGTGGATCATTTGGCCTGTAAACTGTAAACAACCAGAGTTGTAATACTGTATTTTCAGCTTAACTCATCCACGCTGCAGTAGCATCCCTGCTTCCCTCGCTGACTCACTATCCACACTCAGCTTGCGTTTATCAGGACAGCGAAGGAGGAAAAAAAAAAAAAGAAAAAGAAAGAAAGGCTTAGTGCTAGCTGGCATTTTAGCAGTGCAAGACAGACAAAAAGTGGGTCTGACACAAATGCATTCCCTTTTCAAATGGCTGTTTGAGGGAGCCAGCCACGATTCAGTCACTCCTCTCGTCTTCTCTCATCCCTCCGCCCATGATTGGCATGTCTTCATATGAGGATTGTGTTCCTCCTCAGCCTGGCTCTCTTTGTACAACCACCTCCTGTCAAACACTGGATATATATAAATAAATATAAACATACAGAGAGAGAGAGAGAGAGAGAAAGACAGACAGACAGAAAGAGTGTGAGAGAGAGAGAGACAGGGAACCTAAAAGTGGACCAAAAAGCAATAAAACACACAGACATAAGGACACAGCTCATAAGGACACTTCTGTGAGCTTACAGAACACACACACACCTTTCATGTCTACCTTTAATAGAAAGGTATATTAGACGCTGTATACACTGAGCGAATGAGAGAATGGCGAGAGAAAGAAGGAGAGAGCTGATCTCTTTGTCTGAAGTATATCAGACAGAGCATCCCAAGGTCTTTAAATTCATTATGCCACTTTGGCTCTTGAAACAGGCGCCGAATGAAAGGGTAGAGGCTGCTGCCGCCACGCTATTGTATTCAGAGCGGAATTGCTAAGCAGTAGCCCGAGGGCACGCAGAAGCACTAAGGCCCAGGTAGCGGCCAGTCATTACCACAGGGCACCAGACTCTCCGGAGGATACACCCCAGCACACCAACACAGGTATGTGTGGTAAGTGTGTGTGTGGGTGTGAGACACTATATTATCCCACCATGAAAGAAAATAAACCTTTTTTTTACTCAGTTATTTAGAAGTTAAACCAAGCAGGACATTCCACTGCAAATAAAAGCACTGTGTGAGTAGCGCTAATTGGCTGCACTTATTATTTTATGCATAAGTATTTACGTATTTATAAATCTCTCAGTCATAAGCAGGATATCAGTCACCTAACTTAGCTAGCTAGTTTTCTAAGCAAACTTTTCAATCTTCTCCACTAGCAGAGAGCTGAAAGACGCTAATAGCTGCTAAGCTTCACTTGAACACAGACTAGGAATATCTGACAGGAAAATTTTACACAAAACATCTCTAAACATCACACTGACATTAAGCCCGAATGCAAGGATAAAGAAATAGTTACTCTGTTAATGCTACGCTAAGTTTAAGTGAGGTATGCTAGGTGTTAAGAACAGGCTAGTCTCTTTTCATCGAAAAGTGTAAACTCTGAGGTAAAAAGCCGACCAAACCGTATTTTTTATTGTATTTTTGGACCTTAATATGCATCTTTTGTCCGGAAATAGGGATATAGTGTGGTTTTAAATATCATTTAAGGCCATTAATAACCTTTTAGAAGTGACCAAAGGTTACAAAAGATGTTTCCGTTATTTTTTCTATACTCCTTAGGGCTTGTGTTATGTTTTGATACTTTATTCATTTATTAATTTCTTTGCAGCCACTTTTAATATTTACTACCACTCTTTTGCCCTTTAAGATGATTAGCAAACGGCTAAACGATTCCACAAATCGTTCAGGAAATTCTGTACAGTTTTTATCCGAAATAAGAAATGTAGCACACATATAGCACAGGGACAAGGGGGTTCAATTTATATTCCCTTTCCCATGACTCCTTGCAGCTTCGGGGTGCAGACGGTGCCGAAAATTCCCAGAGTACTTTTGTCTTGAGGTGCTTTAAAATCAGGGTTATTTAATGAAGCTCTGTATGCTTCTGCTGTCCTAATGAGCGCTTCATTACACTATTGTGTTTACAGTGCATTTCATTTTACGCATATGTATATATATACGTAATAACTATTTATAAACAATGTATAATATACAGTATAATTTCAAATATAATATGAAATAATATAAAAACTCTCCTTTAAAAAAAAAACCCTCATCATTACTGCAGTACATTATAAAATAATAAAATTGCTTCACTCTTTCGCTCTAGGAATGAAATTATTTCATTTGATCACACTGTTTACTGATTTACTCTCAAAATGCACGTCAAGTAAAAGATTATACGTTTCAGAGAGCGACACTTAGATGCTATTTCCATTTTCATGTTTATCTAATGCTTCTAGAGGAATGAGGACACATAAATTGCATGTTTGTCTATACTGGTATAAGGTTACACACACACACACACACACACACACACACACATGCAAAATGATTTTGGGGCGTTGGTATTCCAGCATGATGCCCATCTATCTTTTTGACATCTCCTAACCCAATCCCCTGGGGGGGTAACTGAATTTAATCCTGAACATTAGATAAGCACCTTCGCTTTGTGTGTGTGTGTGTGTGTGTGTGTGCGCATGTGTGTGTGTGTGTGAGACAGAGAAAGAGCGAGACAGACAGATATTGTTTGGAGACGTGGCGTTCGTACGTGGGTTGGATGAAGGCTAAAAAGAGGATAAAAAAGAAAGAAGGAACGCAAAGAGACGGATGACGTAGTGGCCCTACCTTATGTTGGCACTGTTGCTCGCCCTCTCTCTCTCTCTTTCTCTCTCTCTCTCTTTCAGTATGTATAAGATTCATCCTCCGTATCACTTCACCTCATTGATGACCTCTACACCGGTTTTTATCACTCAGTTTGACTGAACACTATTGTTATCTTGTCATCATAATTGCGGTCGCTTATTAGCTCAAACGATCCGATCCGAGACGAGCGGTTTGTGCGATGCCAGTCTAGCATTCAGTTCTGATTTAGCCACAGCTGCCATCTTATCTGCATATCTCTCCAGGAACAGCAGGCAGGTTAGCATTTGCTATGCAGTGACTGGAAACAAGGTGGAGAATGAGAGTGTAACACTGATCCCAGATCAGCTGGTCAGTCTCGGTTACTCTGTTGCATATCAGTGCTTACTGTTCTGCGATCGGTTACGGTGCATAAATAGCGGCACTGGTGTAGTTTTCTATAGGCCCTCTGTTACTGGTGATGGGAAACAGAAGATGGCATTCACAGCCAGAAGGCTGCGGTCCAACTCGACCACTGTGATTTACTGCATGTCTCAGACGGGAATGATTCTGCTCACTTGCACCAGCGTATGTCCTTCACTTATTAAAATGCAATGGGAATGGGTTTGAGGTTTATTACAGAGAGAGAGAGAGAGAGAGAGAGAGAGAGAGAGTGTGTGTGTGTGTGTTGTGTGTGTGTGTGCGCTCTTGAACTACAGGGGTTATTGAAAACTTGAAGATGGATTATGGTGTATGTTTGCTGGCTTTTAAAAGTTTTTGGAAACCCATATTAACATATTTTGTTAAACATCTTTTCTATTAAAATTGGGGGGAAAAAAAATCTGAGTATGAAATAAGTGAGCTAGGAAACATTTCTGACCTTTTATTTTATTAAAATAAAAAAAGAATCTCCATGCGTTCAGCAATAATTTAGATTGTATACGATCGTTTGTGTTGAATAGACATTAATGAGCATGTATAAAATACATTTTAGTAAGTAGTTTGTCTTAAATTCTTTGCCCAAATATGTGCTTTATATTTAGAACTTGTATTGAGGAGCTCGCTTATGGAGCTTATGAATCATTTTTGTTTGTACAGATTAGTGTCTGAGTGATTAGAATAAAATAGCAGTAAGATATCAGTGAAGAAACCCCTTCTAGATGCAGGTGTGTGTGTGTGTGTGTGTGTGTATGCATGAGTCTATAACTCTATCACTAACCCTCTGTTTTTTACTCTTCACTATATACTACACTGTAATTGTGCTATAGTGCAATTGTGTTATTTCCTTATTTCTTAAGTCATTGTATCTGATGTAAAATATCCCCACACACTTATGAAACCCCACAATGCACTGCAGTGTCCGAACAAAGTAGCTAGGGAATGCTAAGCAGCCATTATACACACTGAATAAGGTTGTAGGGTATAGGGTGTAGGGTGCTCCTATAGCCTCAGGGTTGCTTTTAAATGTGTTATTTCAAATGATCAGTGTCTATATGCGCTCGTCATTCAGTGAAATCCAGATGTGAATTATCTATCAGCACACACCACACCCCCGTAGTGACGGCTAGTGTCCTGGGATACAGGAGTCTGTCTCTGTGAAGCAGCTCCCAAACAGGATGTGACTGTAATGGCTACTGTTTGTGTGTTTTTCTGCTTCAGACGCTACGTGGGAGCAAGTTTTTGCATGCCACCAGTGTTTGTTTGTGTGTTTTTATGGGTTTGCAGGGAGCCATTAATGAGAGGGAGAGAGAAATAACCCAGCCTGACAATGACCTGTTATTACTGACACACTGAATGAAAAGAGCAGCAAGCCCACAGCCATGAGGAGAGCCAATGGAGAAGATAAATGTGTGTGTGTTTGTCTGTCTGTCTATCTATCTATCTATCTATCTATCTATCTATCTATCTATCTATCTATCTATCTATCTATCTATCTATCTCTATATCTATTTACAATTAATTAATTATTTAATTTGTTAACTTATTTATTTATTTATTTTTATTTATTAAATGCAATCTTTTAGACCTTTTCTTAAATACTGGGGTTAAGGTTAGGATTAGGCATAACTTAAATTAGGTCCACAAATGGTGTGTGTGTGTGTGTGTTTCTTTATTTCTATCTATCTATCTATCTATCTATCTATCTATCTATCTATCTATCTATCTATCTATCTATCTATCTATCTATCTATCTATCTATCTATCTGTCTGTCTGTCTGTCTGTCTGTCTGTCTGTCTGTCTGTTTGCCTGTCTGTCTCTATATCTATTTAAAATGTATTTATTTATTTATTCATTTATTTACGTATTATAAAAAACAACAACAAGCTTTTAGACCTTTTCTTAAATACTGAGGTTAAGGATTAGGTATAACATTAATTAGGTGTGTGTGTGTGTGTGTGTGTTCCACACCAATTTGGTTTCATTCACAAAGTTGAAAATTGATTATTGATTATTGATTATTGAATACATTTTTTCAAAATTGCTTTCTAATTGCATTCTTTTTAATAACAGGTAGTGTGGATATTAACTTTTATGGAATGATTCTCCGTTCATTTGTATTCAATACACAGTTAGAGTGAACATGTAGAGCATATTTAGCGATACATAATTAGGTCTATGCACTTTTACTGTCCTTGGTTCCCAGATGTTTACATTGTTATAGTTTTTTTTTATTCAGTTATTATCAGATGTGGTAGAAGTAAAGACACTTCCATTCTTCCCTAAAAGTTTAAACCAATCTTAAGAACAATACTAAATACAGAAAGTCAAAGTACAAAATGTAAAGGAAAAGTACAGAGTAGAAATGCAAAGGAACCAAGCAGAATAACCTACAGTAGAGTTTGTAGACCTTCTTCCCACCTCTACCACAAAAAAAAAGAAAAAGAAAAGAACAAAAAAAACTATTTTAATGTGATACAAGTATATACCCTGCATTTAAAGAGCACTGTAAGAGGGATTTAGGGATTTCTGAGGGTAAAAATGTTAAGCAATAAAACACTCTATCACAAAAGATGACACTTCTCATTTGCTTTTCGTGCTTAATGCCTGATAAAGTGGATTAAACTCATTAAAAAATACAGTTTGCTAGAAAACTATTTATAAGCAAGTAATATATAGGTTACTAATGACTACAAAATCTGTCAGTACAGTCTTATTACATACATATCATTAAATATTAATGTATCTCTAATTTCATTCAAACCAAACGAGGGAGATCCTTGCGCCTGACCCGTGTTCCACTATGTAAATTTCCGGTTTAGCCAAAACGAAGTGCTTAATTTCATACATTTATTCACACTATCTTTTCAAAGGAAAGAATTAAACAATAATCCACTGTAAAACCCTTGCAGGAGGTGAACCTTGCAAAACCATGTGGCTCCTCAACCTCCTCAACTTGCACACCATCTTCTTTTTTAAACACATAATAAAGTGTATGTGTTAATTCTCTTAAAGATGCAGTGATTACCATTTTAAAAACATCAAACTGAATGCCTAAGGATTAGAAATCTAATATAAATATGCTAAAGAAAGAAAGAAAGAAAGAAAGAAAGAAAGAAAGAAAGAAAGAAAGAAAGAAAGAAAGAAAGAAAGAAAGAAAGAAAGAAGACAGTGGTGGATGAACAGATGTTGACTAATTTTCTCTAATATTATTTCTAATAATGCTGTAGTTTTAATATAGTCACAATTTACAAAGGGACTTATATGGCAGACTCAAAAAATAAATAAATAAAGAAATAAAAAAATTGTGAGAAGATTTTTGGAAGGAGTCTCGTGACCCCAACCACTGAATGTGATTCGCCACAAACACTTGAAATCGCTGGCCATCATTGTTGACGTATCCAAAAACGACCTTTGAGTCTGTCCAAAGGAACTCTTGGTCATCTAGTTCCAATTCCTTTCTAAACATCTTCCTTTCTATGTCACTCATTCGAACAGCAACAACAGCTGCCGACAGCTCATGCCTTGGTACTGTTGTGACCTTCGTGGGAGCCACTCGGGCCTTACCCCTGACTAAAGTACAGTGGCCCCTTTGTGATAAACTAATTGCCCTCAGGTATGTACATTCACCATATCCTGTGTCTGAGAAGTGAGAACATTAAGTTCATATTTCTAGACTTCCTTGAAATCTTCTGGAAGTAACACCGCTTAACCGTGACATCAGCTAAGTGTTGTAGATCTAAAAGCCATGATTTCCATCATGGTCGAAGTTCATCAGATAGTGGTTCATCCCATCGGACTTTGTCTTGACACATTTGCTGAAGTATTTGCTTCCCAACAAGAATGAAAGGTGCCACAAAACCAAGCGGGTCGAAAACAGAGGCAACAGTTGGTAAGACACCTCTTCTGGAGAGTGGACGATCACTCACCACTACTCTGAACTGGAACTGATCTGAGGTAACACACCATTTCACCCCTAGGGTTCTCTCAATCTGTGGCTCACCTAATGTTATGTCTTGATTTTGTACCATTTCTGCACAATCCTCTTTTGGCATTGATGCAAGTAGCTCTGGATGGTTGGAAATGGATTCGTAACTTGCCAGCGCTACAGAGTTGCCTTGCTTCACTAACTAACTGGATTGCCATATCCTTTGTTGAGACACTTATTAAGCCATCACCCACATAAAAGTTTCTTTCAATTAATTGTTTGGATGCTTCGCTAAAACGACCCTTTCCTTGCACTGCAATGTACCATAGGCTGTAATTTGCAATTTTAAACAAATGCACTCTCATCCTGTAGACTGATGGTTGAGCATGGAGGTCACCATTATCCCACCAGAGAAACCTTAAGTAGTCTTGGTCTTCTTTTCTCATGTGGAATTGATGAAACATACATTCAATATCACACATTATTGCTACCGGACCCCAAATCTAGACCAGTGAGCAAGTAGTCATTTAATGATACACCTTGAAGCCTCGCTGAGCAGTCAAACACGTCCCGTATCTTTCCAGGTTTCTGTGGATGATACACCCTGTGATGAGGGATGTGCCAGACAGGGCTCTTGTCCAGTTCATTTTCTTGTACCTTCTTAGCATCTCTGCAAGCAATTGTCTCAGTCATGAAAGTTACATAATCCTTATAATACTGCTTGTCCTTCTCAAATCTCTTCTTTAAACACTTGAGATGATGCTCTGCACATTTCTTATTGTTTGGCAAACTTGGCTTGTCCTCCTTAAAAGGTAAAGGCATCTCGCAGTGACCATCTGCACTGATTTTGATCCCTTCCTCCATTATTGATATAAGTCATCCTGAGAAAAGTGAGCATCCTCCACAGTTCTTTCGTTAAAGTCTGACTCAAACACCCTTAGTACATCTGGTGGAGTGATTAGTTCTTTTACTTGTGTTCGGCATATGTATCACACTTCATTCGGGATCGTGACAGCTGACAGAGACTGTGGTGTCACTGGTCACTGGTGACTCTCGCCACCACCATGTGGCTGCTGCCAACTGCATCACCATAGTTGACACCGGGGTTGACACAGCCAACTATACTCCATTCCCTTGAAACAAATTTAACAAACTAATTAAAACTAGAGAACTCCCTACTTTGTTCTTCAATCTCTATGACCCTTCTGTTCCATCTGGCTGCTAACCAGTCAGGAAGCCTAGAGAGCATTCTTTGATTTTCACCATAGTCATTCAGGATTTCAAGGCTCTTAATCTGAGACATTGCTGCTTGACATGCTCGAAGGAAGTCTGAGAACTCCCTTATTTCAAAGCAGTCCTTGGGTCCTATCTTTGGTCATGAGTTGAGCTTATCTCTGAATGCTTTTGCAACTTCCATACCTATCCTCCAAAATTTCCAAGGCCGAATAGTAGGCCTCATCTGTGATTAACAGGAAATAACTCTCAATGGCTTTCCTTGCTGGTACACCAACATATTTGTGGAGGTAGTAAACTTTCTCATTCCGTGTCATGAGTTATATCTGAAATCTTTTTCACTTGTTTTGTGGATTGAAATGTCAAGAATTCTAAGCATATTTAAATTGCGGTTATGTTTATAGTAAACAATGCTGCGCTTATTACCGAGGTTGTCCATTTTATTTTTTTATCACACACAGTCACTAGGCAACACTCATACAAAATCATTTTCTTATCACTTTAGAGCTTGTTCTTCAGAGACTCAGGGTCAAAGAGTCAGTGCATTAGCTTTGACCTTCTGAGCTTCTATCTCTCATCTGTGGACAGGGTGTGTGGTGGCATCCTGCTCTAAAAACAGGCACTGTGCATGTGTGTGTGTGTGTGTGTGTGTGTGTGTGTATGAGAATTCTGTACCACTGGCTTTTTTTTTCCTCCACATGGAACGCTGTGTGACAGTCAGGACCTCTCTGTTTGCGGTGGAGTTTTCCAAACAGACATGTGGCTGTTGGTGTAGAGGTTTGAGGTTTACATACAGTTTCACCACTTTAAATGGAAAGGGATAATGCGATCCAGAAGGATAAAGTACAGCACCTAGTATGCCTGCAGATATGTTTTTGAGTCTGTCAGCTGTGTATTTTATCTCTTCCGTCTGTCTCTCTGTCTTTCTCTCTGCTGGCCGTCTGACATTTCGTGTCCGCGCCCTGATGTCGGAACCGTCGTTCCTCTCAATAACGAAGACGCACGAAATTGCATTTCAGCGCCATCGATTTTTATTTCATAGTAAATGGCAGAGTAACAAACCGCCGGACCGCCGACTTGCGTGTAAACGCTTATCGGATAAACGCACTTAAACAAGTCCAGGGACTCGATAGTCTCCTGGCCCAATGGCAGCAAAATCAATTCTAATTCAATCAGAGGCAGCAAAACAAATTCCACCCATATTGTTCTGGCTGTAATCCTCAGGGAGGGAGACCCGGGCGGCCTGAAGAACATGAGCCACAAACAACTTCGCTGAGTGTCATATTTCAAATGAAATGCCATCCATGTCAAAGGAAAGCCTGTGTTGTTTAAGATGTGTATGTGTTTCGCTCATTATCAGTATGGACACTGCTGAGACGTATGCCTTGACGTCGTTAAGGAGATGGGGCATGACATGGTAAAGAAAAAATCAATTCTGTCATCAGGTTTGAACATGGATGTACACACTTGCTCGTGCATGTGTATGTTTACCTCTGTGCATTTTTTTTATATTTATCTCATCTGGAAAATAGCCCATGGACGTGTGTTTTCCGTGGGAGCACCTTGCCAAAAGGCTGATATTGGCCCTGGCTTGGTGATGTATTATTAATTGTTGTGTGTGTGTGTGTCTAAAGAGAGAGAGAGAACAGCAGTGTGTAGGTTTGGGTTGCTGAAGGGAGAAGGGAGTCCTCAGGGTTGTCTGGCACAAGGAGAGAGAGTGAGAGAGAGAGAGAGAGAGAGAGAGAGAGAGTGAGTAAGAAAGAGTGATGGAGAAAGGGAAGGGTGGAGGAGAGGAGAGAGGAAAGAGGGATGGGGTGAACCAAGGAGGGGAAGAGGAGCCAGGTTTGGCCGCAGGCAGGTGCCTCTGATATGACAGCTGTTATAGCCTGCTCATAGATCCTGGCTGCTCAACCCATGGGACAACCAGACAGGCAAGGTGTGTGTGTGTGTTTGTGTGTACTTGTGTAGGTTTGTGTGTCTCAGATAATAATGAGAGTGTTAATGTTTTAAGTCACAAACATTAAGGGATACTTTTGCAGCTTCACCACCAAGAACAGGTTTTGTTCCACTGAGTAAAAATAAAAATCACAGAAATGACCAAAGTGTAAATAAGTCATCTTCAGTTTTCAAATGTCTGTTTGTTCTACAACTGACTTATCTCATCTGAAAATGTTCAGCGTCCTATTCTGTATGTCTGTTAACTAATGAAGTGCCTGCATTATCAGCCATAACAGCACAGCACATAAAGAAAGGTAAGGTTTAGCGAGATAAAAAAAAATCCTGCACAGGATTCAATAGCTTGCAGTAGTTCCTAGCTACAGATTTAGCTACCTAGCAAAGATACCACTTCCATATTATCATGCGCGTAACCTACAGGCCATAACAGAGCTCCAAATTAACACAATCACCACTAAACATCACAGCGGCATCCTAATTTCCGTGCCCAGCTTCACAGTGTACGAGATCTGAGCTAGTCTAGCTCGCTTAGCTAGTTAATGGCTTCTCCACAGGTTTTAGTTGGGATAATTTGCAGATCATTATCATGCTGTTTCCTTTGAAAACTGAAGATAGCTGAGATATGGGGACAGATGCTTATATGTCTTCATTGTCTCAGACATTGCTGCTGCTGACTAAGCATTTGAAGTGCTGGCTTTTGGCAGGAAAGGGTTTTCTTTTTATTCTTTTTACTGGGTCTTGAAATTGAGTTGCACACAGTGTAGCGTTGGGTTAAATGCATTATTAAATATTGTTTACTCAGTACACATTTCTATTTTTAGAAATATTTATACTCAAAAAAGTACAGTTCAAGTCAATTCAATTTTAATTCAATTGAATTTTTAGAGCAGTTGACTCAATTGTCTTAAACTAGCTTCACAGAATATAAGAATTATCGAACCAAAAGTTCAAGATTTAATATTAGACTTATATAATAAATTTATTTGTATTTATCCCTAATAAGGCGACTGTGGCAAGGAAAAACTCCCATGAGGAAGAAACCTTGGTCTAAAAAGGAAACCCATCCTCATTTGGGTGACACTGGAGAGATAATTACAGTAAACTTTACCAAGTTCTGTAAAGAGAGTCAGTTGTTACTGATAGCCACCATTTTGAGGACAGAATAGGGAACAGTCTAGTGCTATGAGTTTGGGTTACTGTCTATGTGGAGTTTTTGTTTTTATGTTTTTTTTCCGAATCCACACAGGTTCCCTCTGAGTTCTCTAGTTTCCTCCCATCTCGCAAAATTGTTAAGGATTATTTGTGCAAGATTACATGCATAGGGGGATTCCCAAGTTTCAGGATCTACCCTAACCAGGATAAAGCCATTTCTCATAATGAATGAATGACATCTATGCATCCTCTCCCTTTTCCCTCTATCTCTCAGTCTCCAAATATGCCAACTAGACAGAAATGTCACCATTAGGCTATTAGGTTTAGCATGCTAACTATAATTGAACAGCCTCTCGACCTCAGTTCGCATATGCTCCTTTGATGTCGTACTCTTTTTAAGGGCAAATCAGCTTTCTTTTCATGTAAGCACTAAGGACAGGTGAATTTTTATCTGACTCCGGATGAATAGGTGCTATAAGACTCAATTATAACTCACTGCTCTACGCTTTAAGCTTTTTTTTTTTTTTTAGACATGTGCATGCATACAGAATACGGTATTAAGGGTTTTTTGGGAATTTAAAATATTTACATTTTCACATGGCGGTAAATAAAACCGACAGACACAGTCACAGCTGAATTCTTTTATAATTCAATAAACCCTCCTTGCGTGAAATATAACGCTGATAATACGACCCGGCATCATTCTGAAGAATTTAAAGCCCAAAGCAAGATACTGTAACCTTTTAACTGTATCTATTCAGCGACAGTGTTTAAATCCGCCCTTTATATCTCTCTTATTCTCATTTCCTCCTTTCTTTATTCTCTGCTCGAACATTTTCTTTGACTGATGAGATAACAGGTCCCCAGGTTCAATTCATGTTGCGGCCCGAATGTGGAATGAATCATCTTCTCCCACATTTTCCAAAACCTGCTCTCCTTCTCCCTCCCTCCATCTATCTTTCTCTCTCTCTCTCTCTCTCTCTCTCTCTCACACACACACACACAGAGTCCCACTCTTCTATCATGAAGACCAGATTTTCCAAAAAGGAAATGAAAATCTAGGGCAGAAAGAGATATAAACTTCAAGCCTTGTGGTACAGCTGACAGCACTCTGTTACCGGCCAACAAGTGGTTTGGTTTGGAGGGGGTCAGTACATTTCAGACCAGGCTCAGATTACATACACATTTCTATAAATGTTTAGAGCGATGTTAAAATTGCAGCAACACTAGTTAGAACATGAGAAGCTTAAATGGCTACATGTTTATCTCTCTCTTTCTTTCACTCTTATGTGTGCTCTCTCTCTCTCTCTCTCTCTCTCTCTCGGTTTCTCAAACTGAAGAGAGTTCAGATATTTGCCTATTTGCCCAAAATAGGACAACCTCACCACATTTAAAATATGATACAATGTGAAAGACCATAACAATAAAAATAAAAAAAAAACCTCTAGCACCGAAATAAGGAATAAAAAATCTGTCCTAAAATATCCCAGTCCTGTGCATGCTGTATTTAAAAAAAAATCTTCTTCTTTTCTTTGGATTTGGAAATTTGGCCTTCAACCAAAAACACTGTAAAATCAACACTGTCTCGAAATACTCAAATTTGAATCATGGGAATTTTCCCAAGCTTCAGTAAGTGCTTTATCCTGGTCAGAGGATCCAGATTCTATACAGGAAAAACTCACCAAAGATGAGATGGCAGTCCGTTGCATACACACATTCACACCTAGGGACATTTTATCACACCTACTAGCATGTTTTTGGGAGGTGACTAGAGAACCTGAGCTTTCTACAATGCCCTGGTTCCCAACACTTCCATGCCCAAACATTCCACCATTAATTTTTATAAAAAGTTATTGCTTGCACTTCTTAGAATTCCTACACATTATAGACAAAGATGCTGGGAATCAGAACTGAGGCTTTTCTTAAAAAGTGTGAACGTTGTTAACACACGAAGCCCTCAGGACACCATAACGACTCCGAGATAGACAGGACGTTAGGAGACAAGCCAACGATACTTAACACCCCTCTTTGAACCCTGTGCAAGAACCTCAGCCCTCTATGTCCTGAGGGATTACTATCACAACTCGTGTATACACACCAGCGTAAACAGCACAGATCCGCCGACATGGACATGCGATTTCGGGAATCCAGGTTTTTTAATGTGCCACCTGTTGTGTCATATTTATCACGACGAAGTCGGTTTCAATTACAGGAGCCCTTGTGGTTGCTGACATAAGAGCACATGAATGTACACAGACGCACATAGGCAGAAAGAAGAGAATAGCTATGTTTAACCGAACACTCCGTAATCTTGTTAGCGCTACAAACCGCACAATGTTTTCCTGTCATTAAAGTCTAATGACATGTTATTAAAATCACACTGGGTTCCTGCACCGCCATTTGTGCAGGAACTTGTTGGAATGTCATCACTTGTTTCTGTCTGGAGCGTTTCTTCTTTATTTTTGTATCCGCTTGCTGTGTAATAAATTGAACTCTCTGCAGTTTCGTATCCTTTTCTCTTGCTAATGAACTCTCTTAATACGTAAAAAGATATCTCAATAAAATAATAAAAAAAAAAAAACGCTCATCAAAACAATGCAAAGAAGAATACACAGCGAGGAAACATGGCCAGTCCGTTCCTATTATTCTGATGTATCAAACCCACCCCGCTAGGACAACAGCAATGCTTTGAAAAGCCTCACCGCAAGTCCATTGTGATTTATTTCATGTTTGCCTGTGAGTCAGAGGACTTGCTTTCCGCTGCCAGTCCACTGCTGTGGTTCTGACTGTGTTTACAGCAGTTTTCTGGATAGACTTGATCTTAGCTGGATGGGAAGATACTCAAGATCTTGAATGCTATGGAGAACACTTGAAACCAAGTATGTTGTGGACATACAAAGAGAATAATAATCCAAAATATTATAATTAAGAAAAACATATAATGCTAAATATAAGTAAGGGTTTTTTTTCCCCCTGAATTCTTAGGAGTTATGATAATCGATGATTTCCTATAGCGATAAAAAGTTAGTTGTCATGGCTTATAAGGTCTCACTCGAGTTAGTCCATATCAATCCCTCCAAATTTGTAATGCTCAGATGTTACACAAGGCCTAAACCTAAACCACACGGAATGCCATGAACTGATTTCGGAGGCCTCTCCCTCCACTTAACAGATGAAGTGCCTGAAAGAAAGAGACGCCTCAAAGAAAGATGAACTTAGAAAAGAAAAAGGCAGGAAGCCGAAAATGTGTTAAGAGAATAAAAAAGGAAAAGGGACCGAGGTGGAGAAGGACACAAGGGAAAATAGACAAAACATGTCTGGGGTTCTGGCCAATAACTTGGCACGAGGGCTTTGTGGGCAAAGTCAAGTAATTAAAAACATACAAACTGCTGCACAGTGAAACATAAACAGAGCCGCAAGATTGTTAGAACTCCGAGGTAGCCAGAGTAACTACTTCAGTCGAGGCAGCTGAAATTTTGTGTGCGCAGTTTTGTAAAAGTTTTCAAAAAAAATGCCATTTCTGAACCTTTTTTGAAGCCTTGCTTTGAACCCAACACCAGAAATACATCAGTTAAACTATGGAGATTAATGAATTACACACGCAAAAAAAAAAGAAGAAGAAGAAGAAGTGTAGTCTCAAGTAAGCGCTTTGAAAAGTAGCAAGCGAGAGTCAGAAAAATAACTGATTAGCGAGAGATTCAGCTGCAACGCCTCACCTAGGGTTACAGCTATCTTTGAGTCAGCTCTCTGTTTCAAAACAACTACATTATGCTGTTAGATATTTTATTTTCAAAATGCTAAATGTCAAATCTCGGCCTTGTGACTGGAAGGAACCCTTATGCTAATATCAAAATGTGTTAGCATTCGGATTTAAGGCGCTCTTTAAAATTTCCCCCTACTTCTGAACTCTAAGGGGAAATGCATGTGTACATATCTCGCTTACTTGTATTTTTATTTTTTTCTTTTCCTTCTCTTTCACCATTAAACAGAAAGTAACCTTTTGGTGTGTCAGGCCCCGGGGTATCCATTCAATCTACAGCTAGGAAGGTTCGGTCTCTACCTCTCCCGCACTCTTTTGCATCGTCTCTCTTTCTCACCTGAGGAAAAAAAAAAAGAACAAAACAAGCGGGAGGAATGTTTATTAACACCTCCGCTGGCTCACTTGGCCCCGCTGGGCTGACCTGATTATCGCCTGTCTGTAATTACACTGAAACCAGAGGTGTGCTGTTCATGGGGGGGCCCGATGATTAGGGAAGACGAGGCGCTCTTGCTGTCTACCCAGGAGCCTCGGCGAGTATTAATACACTGTGATAGAGGCCTGTTGTTTTTTGGGCCTTTGTTCTAAGGTACATATGGTTGTAAGGTGGGTGATACCATAGGCTATGAATTGCTGTGTTTTGTAGAGAGAAAGAGAGAAGGGAGCATGGTTAGGCGAAGGGAGCTATTGTGGTAGGCTTTTTTGTCTTTTGTCTTTTATCCATCAGTTCCTTTGTCTGTGTGTTGCCTTTTCCGGAAAAAAAACAAAAAACCAGGAAGCAGAATATTCTCTATGGTGTATCCACAGGGATTTGTTCCTAGAACTAAATTAGTCTCGTGTGTAAAAAGTTTGCATTATTGCATGAGGTGCTGTAGGGTGTAGGTGAGATATTGGGATGGTCCTATAACTTAAATTCAGAAGGTCAGATTTTGGAAAATTGTTCTGACTACAATATATTTTTTGGGGGGGAAAGTTAAGAATCCATTCCCATTTAGATGTCTGCGCTGAGCTCTTGTTCATCTGTCCCATCAAGTCCGGCTCCTCTGTGTGACTGATCGCTCGGACCACAAGCACAGATAGGTGCTGCCATCTACTGACCACTGGACACAGATGTTACATGGATCCTGCACCTTAAACACGATTGATTCATTCATCTTCAGGAGCCGCTAACCATGCTCAGGGATGCAGTGGATCCGAATCCTATCCTGGGAACACTGTCTGTGAGGTGAGAATACACCCGGGAGTCCATCTCAGAGCACCATGCATGAGTGTGTGCACTAGTGTGTGGAAGAATAGGAGAAACACGCATATTAATATATTTATTATTGTACTTGACAAGAAAGGATGAAAAAAAAAAAACACAATAAAAACTGCTTTCAGACAATCTCAAAATATCTCACAAGCAAGAGTGCTGAGATTCAGTATAACCGCACGATTGCGAGTATAATATTGCATTTTTTAGGCCAGTTTTCACTAACCCAAAATGAATATCAAATATCCAGTAGCAGAAATAATAATAAGTAAAGCTACAAGAAGCTGCACTTGCTTCATAGTACGTCAGCTAGCTAGCTAGCTCACATTGATTTGTACATCCCCTTTAACGCTGTGCAAACTATACTTTTTCAAAGTCCTACTGCTTCAGCATTAACTTTAAGATGCAACTTCTCACTATTTAATATATACAGCAGGTAAAATATGAACACGTTACCATTTTGCTCAGTAGATATATTTCTAAAGGTGTTACTGACATTAAAGTTTCACCAGATGTTGGTAACAACCCATGCGGTCCACACATGCAAAGAAATCAACCCACAGATGTCCATAAATTAAGTTACGTGTGATAATGTGATATGATACAGGGTAAAAGTATTGAACACACGAAGAAAGGGAGGTGCAAAAAGGCGTGGAAAGCCAAGACACCAGCTGAAATCCAAACTTCTGTTGGCAGCATGATGTCTTCTGCTTCAAGCTTCCCAGTCTAAAGAGTGATATTTAACCTGTTTCTTATCTTTATGACATAAATCTTAAAACATCAGAGAGGCACAAGCGCTCTAATAGAGCAATATTTTAGCTAGTACACTGTCATTTAAGGAAGCTTTAACCAACAAGTATAACCTACTCAATAGTTTATAGTCCAGTACTTTTCCTTTTATTGCGGTCAATTATTGATGAAAGTGAAGCCCTTGAATATGAAGGACACAACTGTTGAAATTCTTCGTTCTGATTCAGAAAATGTTGATGAATTCTTCTAGAATAACAGCTCAGAAACTAGTGCTAGCTATAACGCTGTATTTTAATGCATTCTAATGCTATTGCTTCTAATCTTATCGTAACTCATTCATGCATCATCTAAACTTTTAATAATGAAAAGGTTTGTTTTGTAACTGTAAGGAAATGTTTATGGAAGGAGTCTCCAGTGTCAGTGTGATTTCCATCAAGGGAACACGACTTCCTGTTGTTGAGGAACGTCAGCTCTTATTCATCACTTAATATCTGAATAGACTTATTGGAAAGGATACAGAGGATGAGCTAAAACAATTACTGCTCCATTAGGTTTGCTCTGGTGGCACTTCTGATCTAATACAATAGAATGTGACCAGACTATGTCTTTGATAGCTGCATTTAATTGAATCTCGGCGTCCGTGCATTAGATGCCTGTGAGGCTGTCTGAAAAAGAGTGAAAAAAAGAAGATGGGACAATCAGAGCAGTCCTCCTCCTGCTCCTTTTTTCTGGATTTTTCTTCTGTTGTTTGTCATAAGCAAATGCTTGCTTATGACAAACACATTAACATTGTGCTTCCAACAGCATCCAAATCTCCTAGTGTCCCAAAATAACCCACTTTTGCTGGTAATGCAACTTATTTCAAAGCCTTGCTCAAAATAAATAAACCAATAGAGCTTGTACAAGTGATGGACGACAATTTCCATTCGCTCCCCGCACATCGTCTCTTCCACTGCCGTGTGTTTACATGCGTAATTCATACAGTTGCTAACAGAAACTGACTTGTTTGTGGGTTTACATGAACGCCTGACTCATTAGCCTGTATTAGCTCAGTGGAAATACATGCATTTCTGTCAGAAAATAAGAAACAAACAAAAACGTCTCCATCAGGAAAAGTAAACAGGTCTATCAGGATGCCATATGTAGATCCACTGCCATACATATGCGATCCATTGATGTGTCGTGAGATGCGAATGCAACAGATTTCAGAGTCGTTTCTGTTGCATCACTCTTGTCGTGGTGGTTAATCAGGTGAAATGAAATGTACTGTGATATCGATCAAGACATGGGTGACAAATTAAAGGAAAAACAAGCTAAGGTGTTGGAGCACTACAAGCTATAGACAGCTTGCCTGGAACTATACTGAACAGCATTGTTTTCAAAATATTTTCTGAGTTGGTGTTTTAATGATGATGATCATCATCATCAACATCATGGCGGTGACTGAGGGTGCTGTCTAACACGTTGCTCTGTTGTGGACTGAAGGTCATGGCATATGATTCTCATCAAACCTTTAGTGAGGTCTCATGCCCTGTGGATGGGGGGTGGAGTCATCATGGAACCAGTCAGGCCCATGTCATAGAATCGATGTGATGAGTCAAGGAAAGTGCAGTGTTGATTTTGCTGTAAGATATTTCAAGATGGTTAAACTTCAAAACAAAGGTTTACCTGCTGCCTTAAAAATGTAAGTAAACATTACATATTAGGCATATCCCCTTATCCTGAGCAACTTGCATTTACACAACAGAGCAACTGACAGTTAAGGGCCTTGCTCAAGGGCCCAGCAGTGGCAGCGTGGTAGTCTTGGGGTTCAAACTCACAACATTCTAATCAGTAGTCCAATGCATTAACCATTGAGCTACTTGTACCCTTGATGATGATGATGAGGAGGAGAAGGAGGAGGCGGTGGTGGTGGTGGAGGAGGAGGCGGAGGAAGAGGAGGAGCAGCTTTGCTTCAACTTACAAATAGTTAAGACAATGGATTGCTTTAAGATTTGTTTTCGAAAACTGATCATTTTGAGGTCTATAATCAAAACTTGTCATAACAAGTAGGGTTAAAGAAAAGAAAAAAGTTTACATAACAGGGCTCTCAGTGATGCAGTGATGTTTCCCTGCAAGGAGACAAGCAGACTCAAACCCTGCCACCAAAATGCCTCCTACACTGTAACAGAGCCACAGTTTATCCCTTTCATTTTTCACCTGTCTTTATTTTCAGACGGTTATTAAAGTACAGTCCATCAACTCAAGGCTCACCTTGTCTGGTTTTTTTCTTTTACCTTGGCTCCAACTCACCATATCGAACACAGGATATCATAAACTGGATCCGATATGAAAGAGATGCAGTAACAGTAAAAACTTGGAATACTTTTACAGTACAGCCTTCCAGCTTGTTGCTCCTGCATAATGCTGGAAAAACGAGTGCCAGTGTGCTCAAGTCATCTTTCAAATGCCATCTATCCCTTCTTAGATGAACGCATATAAATAGTGCTGCTGGTATAAATAAACTATGGTTGTATGGTTGCATTGTATGGTTTGAATTTTGGCATCCACATCAGCTTATTTGCTGCTAATAAATGTCCATTCATCCTACTGGGCCACAGGGAACCTGGAGCCCATTCCACAAGGCAGGGTACACCTTGGATAGGATGCCAGCCAGGGTACAATTACACACACAGACAATTTAGAGATGCCAATCAACCTACAGTCCAGGTGTTTGTACTGTGGGAGGAAACCAAAGAACCCAGAGGAAACCCCCCGAGGTACATCCAAGGTACATGACCCATTAATAAACATCTTTAACTATATTATTTTGGACTTATACAAGATACAAGAAGAAGCAACATAATGGAATGAAGAAGCCTAACTGGGGCTGATTGCTTTGTAGCCCAGACTATAGATTCATTCAGTCTATCAGTGACAGTTGCATCCAATGCAGGCTGAAGATCTACAGATTTGGACTCAATAAAGAAACAAGACTTGAGAAGATGATGAGAGATCAGAGTTGTGTTCGGGTTTGTTTGATGCTCTCAGACACAATGAGTCCCCTGATTATTTGGGTTAAATATATGGGTTATTACTATAAAGAAATAAAGCTCAGATTAATCCACCATGTTAAGACTATTAACATTCAGCTTAGCCTCATGATGTAATGTATTAACCATCGTTCCCATTCAGCTCTGCTCTCCATTTTGGGAAAAGCATTCCGAAAACGTAATAACCATTTCACTTCTCCACATGTCTCACTCTCCGTATTTCTTCTCCTGTAGCTAGGCCATTTCCTCTCATTGTTTTTCTCCACCCTAAGTCCTCCTCCTTCGTTCATTTCATCGCCACTCTCCACCTGAGAGCCTCTAGAAGCAAGGTTTAATGAAAGTAAAATAAACAACACTCTCCTGAAAGCAGCGCTATTAGGATTTCAACAAAAGGCCAGCTACAGGATTCATTAGGAGGAGGAGGAAGTCTGATCTGCCTGGACAGATGCGGGAGAACAGACAGAGTAGATAGAGTGATGGAGGATGAATAGATGGAAGAGGAAAGATATGAGAGTGGTTAGGAAAAGAAACATACTCAAAGAAGAAGTGCTTTAAAGGTTTTCAGTAAGTTTTAATTTTAAATAATGCTCAAATAAAGTATAAATAATACTTAGGGATAATAAGTAAAATAATGCTTACATCTAGTAATGAAGCAGAATTATTTTCCTCCACTGCTGAGATCATTAATGCTAACTGGAAGAAATAAATAAATTAACTTTCATTTCACTTTCTATTCATATTTTTATAATGTTTTTCATGCCGATTTTCTTTTCTTTCGGGATATATGTCTTCCATCCTTACATCAACCCTAATCTGAAAATCTCTACCAGTTTATAGATGTGTGTTCAGTTAATGTACAAAAATATAACTGAATATATTCTCAAATCCCTACACAATAGGGAGAACTCTGTATTGGTATGCAGCAAAGCAAACAGTGTGTGTGTGTGTGCGTGTGTGTGTGTGTCAGTGTTTTCTTTTCCATCCATTACCACATTTTGCCTGGTGTGATATTTTGATTTAGCCCTAATGAGTTGTAAGTGGCCAATACTTTCTTCTACAGGAAACTCGTGTCAAACTAATTAACTTTTAATGAGAAGGAAGCCACTGATTAGTGTGTTTTTGTTGGCACACGCCAGGATGAAGCAGAGAGTGCACCACAGTATGAACAGACCAGGGAGGAGAAGGTTTTGTGTTTGGCCAGCTGTTGACCGCCTGACAAAGTTTGATATTTGAACATTAATGAGAAATAGAGAGAGAGAGATAGAGAGAGAGAGAGAGAGAGAGAGAGAGAGACAGGATGTGTGATTTAGGAACATAATGACACGGCAAATAGTATCTGACACTATCTAACATGAAGACACCAGATCTTTATGTATTTTTAAGTATAAAGCTGTCGATCACAGCTTCCTTTTATTTATTTTATTTTATTTTATTTTGTTTTTTTACAAAATAACCTGATGTATACCATACAAACCTACTCTGTAATGGTGAAGCAGTAATCGGTAGCTCTTGTTGGAATTCATGGTAGTTATCATTCATAGAAAATGATCAACTTACACTGATCACTAAATGGTAGAGCTCCACAAAAAAAAAAAACAACACATTATAAAAATAATCTTTAAAAACTGCATCTCTAAAAAACTTCACACTGCTTTCAGTGAGCAAACTGAGCTTTGGTCAGTACTGGAGTGTGAAATCAGGAGAAGCAAGAGGATTCCCCATAGGCCTGGTGATGGGGTCAGCTATAAATGAATTAGTGTGTAGGCTGGTTTTGCTCAGCGCTGGCCACATTTGTTCTCATTGCTTCATACACACACACACACACAGCTACATATATATATGTCTGATACAGACATACAAGCCAAGCTGCCGGGGATGAGAATGGTCCACACTTGTGTACAGTTTGACTCACGGTTCAATGTTGATGTGATGATATAAAGGGCTGAGAGAATTACTTGCCAATAAAGTTTTGTGTCAGATTGCTGTCTGTCAACAATCGGCTCTTCACTGGCTTGCACATAGTATATACAAACCAGTACAACCAGTAGTAGTAATGATTACTAGTAATAGTACAGACCTTGGTGTGTGTGTGTGTGTGTGTGATCTGTTAATTGCGATTGAAAAGGAGAAAATGATAAGATTCAAACCTGGCAGTGTTTTTCGAAGGAACGAACACATGCAAGAGCTATACGGATCGGACAACGGTGTCAAAATGAAACATTTATAAATTTAGAAATGAATATTTAATGAAGGAAAGGAGAGAAAGGGAAACGCTTAGATTTAAAATCAGTGTTAGATTATTTGTTGAAGATATTTCAGATAAAGCACTTATCTTGATCATTTTATTAATTAATTGATCACAATACTGATGTCATATCAACAGATGGCCCAGTCCTAAGAAAATAACAGTAGAGATCATTCTCCTTTTCACTCACGCTACCATCACTCTCTACTGCAGCGAGTTCAGCAGCATTAAGGTTTGGCTGTTGTTTCTGCATCCTCCCTCATCATGCTGGACAGACCTGTGCCAGGCTGCGATCATGCCAGCCTCGCTCGCTTTGCTGTTCCTCCATGCCATCTGTGTGCTCTCAGGTGGACGTTTACAGATGTGTCTGGCTCTTGCGCTTGTCATGTTTGTTAAAGCTTATATTATACTTGGCACTAAGCTGTATTTTAACATGGCACACAATTCAGTATTCGCCAGAAAGACTGAAGGCTGGTTGGAGACAGCAGAAAGTTTCTTATTCTGACATTCTAGCATGTTAAAGAAAAGAAATCAAGTGCCATGATTAGAGGATATCTGTGTAGTGACCTCAGAAACCCTCTAAATGGTCAAATTCTGTGTATAGTATACTGAAAGATATAGGCTACAACTGTAACGTGTAGTAAGAGATAGGATGCAGGGGTGAAAATGCAAACAGGTAACATCATACAAAGCCCAAAATCCAGGGAGTACTGTAGAAGTGCATAAAGGTCATAAAGGCTTCACAATGCTACAAGGAAACAGCCGAGTCTACGTACACAAATTAACCAAGGACACAGAAGAGGTGAACACAAGCAGGTGACAAGCAAACAAATGACAGGACAGGGGTATAGAGACATATCTAAATCATGCAGAAACAGAGAAGCAGGAAGCCAAAGCAACATAATAAAGTAAATAAAATATTGTTGTTTTATATGCTTCATAATAGTTTGATGATTTTGATGGATTTTTAAGACATTTTAAGTCTTCAATTTCTGTTAAACCTTATTACTTATTTCCACTTTATCTTATTTTATTTAATTAAATTTTTATTTCTAACTATATTTAATTTCATAGTGCATAGCTTTTTAAAATCCCTCTTTTGACCCTATTCTGTTTAATTTTATTTTTTTAGAAAACAGACAGTCGTGAAAAGCATTTCATTGCATGGGGTACTGTGAAGCATTGTGTACCAATAAAATTTCAATTTCGAATTAAATATTAAAGACTTATTAGTACATAGCAGCTTCATCCTGTTAATAAAAACATTCAAAACTTATTATTCCTTCACGATCGAGGGTTGATTCAGAGCATGATCGTATGGTATAGTTATGCACGACCATGATCTTTTCAGACATCATTAGATATCATTAGTACTTTTATAACACATGTACATACACATCTGATTTCAATGTCTACGCTGTTTGTTTACCAGTTGTTTCATTTCCTCTCCTTTTTCTTTATGGAATAGTAACTACATAAGTAATTACTGGATAATAAACTGGGATTTCATGGGGATGAATATAAATATAAATATTACTAAACTATACTCTGTTTTAATTTTCTTTCTTTTGCTGGAAATTGAATCACAAAAATAAGTGATATTGATATTGTGTATTACTGTAGGTTGCAATTTAGCTGTGTTTAGGATTGGAAAATAACGCCATTTCAAATTGTCATTCAAAAATTGTCATTTTTTTTTTCTGCAAAGAATAGGATTAAAAAAAACAATTCTAAAAGACAAAAGTACTGACAAAAAAATTTCAGCAGCTTGCACTCAAAAATTAGATAATGATACAATTACATTTATTTATTTATTTATTTATTTATTTATTTATTTAAGGATGTTCAATTCTGCATCTGTCTGGAAATTATTATTATTATTATTATTATTATTATTATTATAGAAGAAGACTTTCTGATAATATGTTTCTTGACGTTAAAAAGAAAATTATTTTCTTGAAGATGCTTCATGATATAATTGCTATAATGTGTATAATTTGATGGTTCTGTATTTTTCAACTACTGCGATATTTCCATTCATTCATCCCCAGCATCACAAAAAAAAAAAATAAAAATCCACATTTCTAATTATTGATTGTTCACATTAATAATGCAGTCCAATTGACCATTATCAAAAAAAATTTGAGGCGTTTTAGCAGTCTTGAAAGTTGTCACTGGGAGTGATCTGTGCCATAGTGTTGCTCGTTTGATGTTCCGAGTCCAAAGAAAGCTCCCAGAGTCTGGACCTCGTCCGTTTCATCTCTCAATTACTAAATTAGTTTGTGGATGTTCTGCCTTCATCTGTCACAATATGGCTGGAGTTTGATGAAGTGAGAAAAAAGTCTGAAAAGAGCGGCAGAGGCAGCTGGTGGTGTTTCAAAGGCACTCAGGCCCTTAAAGATGATCTGTGTTTCGTTTCATGTGCCGTAGCCCAGGCTTATGAACCGGGCTCTGGGGTTTATGATGCTTTTTCTTTTTTTTTTCTCACACGAGAGAAAGAGAATCTGTTTGATTTGTCTGAAGTTCTGTAGATTAATATACAGCTGTCACGAGCCCAAGGATCCACACCTCATCAGAAGCCTTTCATCTGTGCAATAGCACCTCAGGCATCAGACAGGGCACACACACACACACACACACAGATATGTAGTCTATTTCTCTCTTTAACTGTCTCACTTTCACACACACACACATCCATGCAATTTATGCGTGTGAATTTTGCATATCATATCTACGTCAGGTTTTTTTAAATGTAAGGGAGCATGGTGATGGCTTTCTCTGTGATGATGCCTCGCCTCGACTCACTGTGCCGTGCTGTGTAACTGACAGCCATGTGTTTTTAAAAGGCCATTTGCACTGGTAAGCTACGAGGAGATCACAGCTTCTGTGTTCTGTGCCTCTTTAAATAACACTTCAGGTGTGTTTAACATGCCAGACGGTCCTTCATAAGAGAGAGGGAGTGGCAGAGAGCACACAGAGTTCACTTGTGGATAACGCTCGCTCTGGCTGTTTAAGTGCTTTCTCTTTTATTCACAGGTGCTGTATTGTCCAGATGATTTTTTTTTTTTTTACTGCTCTTTATGAAAATGGGCTAAATTGATCCTGTAGCAAATAAAAAAACTCGCAAAATTTACAGCTGGACTATGATATGATTATTTTTTTCTTTTCAGTAAATGGAGTTGTTGTCATTCTTGTTACTGTTTTATTTATTTATTTATTTATTTATTTATTTATTTATTTATTTATTTATTTATTTTCTATGTTTTAGGGTTTTTTTGTTTTGTTTTGTTTTGTATTTGTTTAATGGATTGTCATTGTTGTCTACTTTTTCCTATGGTTTATGTTTTAGTTTCTTCCCCTCAGGTGTCATTCTTCTTGTTGTTGTTTTTTTTTATTATTATTCTATATTTTAGTTTTTGTTTTTTTGTTTTTTTGCTCAAGGGATTGTCATTGTTGTTGCATCTATTTTTTTTTCTATGTTTTATCTTTTATTTTTTTCCCCTGTCATTCTTGTTGTTGTTTGTATTATTATTATTATTATTATTATTATTATTATTATTATTATGTTTTTAGTTTTTTCCTCTCAATTGTCATTGTTTTTTAATTATTCTATGTTATAGTTTTTTCTTTTGTTTAAGAGATTGTCATTGTTGTTACTGTTTATTTATTTATTGTTTTGTTGTTGTTATAGTGTATTTTACTTTTTTCACTTTGTTGTACTTGTTGTCATTGTTGTTATCATCTTATTTCTTGTTTATTTGACTTTTTTCCCCATCTCTTGTAAATGTTGTCATTGTTGTTATCGTTATGTTATGTTTTAACCCCCCCCCCCCACACACACACACTGTTTTTCTTCTATATTTTATTTTTTATTTTTTATTTTATATTTGTTCTCTGATGACTGTTTCCTTCGCTGTTGTAGTTGTTGTTGTTGACATCCTTTTTCTTCTATGTTTTACTTCTTTCCTCTGTTTGCTAAAGATTGCCATTGTTGTAATTGTCTTTTTTCTTCTATGTTTTAGTTCTTTCCTTCTGTCATAGTTGTCACTGTTGTTTCTGGCATTTTTCCCCTATATATATATATAGTTTGTGTTCCTCTGTTACATTTGTCATTGTTGGTATTGTCTTTTATCTACTGTATTTTAATATTTTTCTCCTTGCTTAATACTCAGCATAGATTTAGCATTAGACCTTAGCACAGATTGTATAATTAAAACTTATAACATGTTGCTTTTTCATATAAGAATGTTAGAAATGTAAAAAAAAAAAAAAAAGAGAAAAAAAACTTTTTAAAAATGCCATCACACAAACACTAGTGTTGTTTAACCAAATTTTAGACTATGGACATGTAAGATCCTTTTTTTTCATCCAAAGATCTTTCAGCACAAAAGAGACAGAATGTTGGTTGTTGACTTCCACAGGTAAGACAATGGACCATACTTGTGTATTATACCATACCATGACTTAGAGACATGAACAAACTGCCCTTGGTACAGATTCATTATTATACTATTATACACCCTGATCAACACAGAAACACTGAAGTACTTAAATATAGAGCTCAGTAATGGGGTACCAAAAATAATGAAGCCATGGTTTTGAACAAAAATTGCACAACTTAAGAAATACACTACCAGTCAAAAGTTTGGACACACCTTCTAATTCCATGGTCTTTCCTGATGTTTATTTCTTTCTACATTGTAAAACAATGCTGAAGGCGGCCGAAATACACAATAATGTCCTTTGAACAGTTGATATTGAGATATGTCTGCTACTGATGCTCTGTAAAGCCTTCATAACGCCTCTAACCTGGGGTGCTGTTAATTGGTGATTTCTGAGGCTGGTAACTCTAAATGAACTTCTCCTCTGCAGCAGAGGTAAGTTTTGGTCTTGCTTTACTGGGATGGTCTTCATGTGAGCCAGTTTCATCATGGTGCTTGATGGGTTTTGCAAATGCACTTGACAATACTGTTCTTGCAAAGAACTATTCCAGAACACCTGACCTTCGTGTCTTAAAATAACAACTGACTGTTTTTTGTTGTCATTACATATGGATTACTGAAGTCCATGTGTGTTATTTCATAGTTTTGAAATCTCCAGTATTGTTCTAGAATGTAGAAAATAAATCCCTAAACAAAAAACATTGAATTAAAAGGTGTGTCCATACTTTTGACTGGTAGTATACTTATTAATGAACTTTGCAAAATGTTACTTTAACATTAATATAAAATTATAAGATGACACTGTACATCTTTCCTATATTCTTATGGTCAAAATATTACTAATTCGATGTTATAGATTTTACATACTTATTTTTAAAAGGACTGCCAATATTTTTCTACCTGAAATTAATTTATTAATGAAAGAGCTCCCAAAATTTTTTATAGCTTTCATGAAGTATTCTGTTTCAAATACACATTTTATACACAGCTAGTGAACCATTGATGTTCTTGTTAGTTCTAGATAATGTTAGTCATAGCACTAACAAGAGATTAAAATTACTGTTGAGGCACACTAGAGTTAAAAATCACATTTCTCAGTTAAATAATGATTAATGTATTCTTGTATGAACAATTATAATACCTATATAATACCTGCTTTTAAACAAAGGCATTTAACCCTGGGAGAAGTGAATAACTCTGATGATCTCCTCATCATGGCACCTGTTAGTGGGTGGGATATATTAGGCAGCAAGTGAACATTTTGTCCTCAAAGTTGATGTGTTAGAAACAGGAAAAATGGACAAGCGTAAGGATTTGAGCGAGTTTGACGAAGGGCCAAATTGTGATGGCTAGACCACTGGATCAGAGCATCTCCAAAACTGCAGCTCTTGTGGGGTGTTCCCGGTCTGCAGTGGTCAGTATCTATCAAAAGTGGTCCAAAGAAGGAACAGTGGTGAACCGGGGACAGGGTCATGAGCAGTCAAGGCTCATTGATGCACATGGTGACCGAAGGCTGTCCCGTGTGATCCGATCCAACTACCGTTGTTCAAATTGCTGAAGAAGTTAATGCTGATTATGATAGAAAGGTGTCAGAATACACAGTGCAGGATGGGTCAGGGCTGTTCTGGCAGCAAAAGAGGGACCAACACAATATTAGGCAGATGGTCATAATGTTATGCCTGGTCAGGGTATATATATTAAATAAATCCCCAAATGTTTTCCCTTCATTCCACTTCCTTCCAAAAAATATGATCAAACATTTCAAGCTAATGATATGTTCCCATTAAAATAATCCGGGCAGAATAAGACCGTACAGCAGTGATTTCTTTTTTCCCCCAAATTAATGCATCAATTTGCAATGGAGTAAAATGACCACAGTGTGGCGCTGTTTATAGCATTTACTGTATGTAATGTATACAAGACTCTCTGCAAGGTCAAAATGTCAGCACAGAGAGGCTTGATGTAAAACATTCAGTGTTTGAATTGTTATGTTTTAACAGTGTTATTGGCACCTTATTTAAAATTGTAATATTTGGTGCAATACCTTGGACGACCTCAAGTGTTTAAGATCTTTTACTGTTTTTTAATAGAAGACAGATTTTATGTATGCATGTGAACAATAAAATTTGGAATTAGAATTGAAAAATTTCATACTATGTATTTATATCTATGAGGAAATTAGTTAGACATGTATAAATAACTGGGTCATTATTCCAAACCAGCTTTGATTAAAATTCTGAAAATGGTTAAAAACCCATATAAAATAAAAATGTTAATTATCAATCTGGTTAATTATATTTACTTTATATTATAATTATATAAATATTATATTTTATATTATTATTATTATTATTATTATTATTATTATTATTATTATTATTATTATTATTATTATTATAATGAATAATAATAATAATACCATAAAATTCTAAATTATAATAATATATAATTATATATCATATATTATTATAATAAAAGCCTTTTTTGGTTGAGTTTTTCTTGATTAAATAACAAAATTACCCTGATTTTATGCGATGTTCCTGTGAGGGAAATGTGGTTGGATTTTGCTCAATTTAAAATTGGAGTTAGTGTGAAACCATGTTGTACAAAATATTATTTGTTGACTGAACAGTTCAGTAGTTTAGTAGTAATGTTAACAATTGTTACTAATCCTTCCCTATTACATGTGCACTCCAAAAATGAAGTTAAAATGTCTTACAGGCTTATTCACCTGATTTTATCAGTAATGGCTCCCAGTTCCAGGTTCCAGTCCTTGAGATGCCAAGGTTTTGAATATCAGCTCGTAAATACTTTCGATGAGATACATTAGGTGATGAGTCTGGTGTAGAGAATCACAAAAACAATTATTGTATAATACTCTGGCTCCATCTAAGGACAGAGAAATGAAATGCATGAATTTATCACGTTTGTTGGATATGTAAGCTCTACCACTGCTCTTGGTTTGTATTTTGTGGGCTGCAATAATGAATGAAAAACAATATATGGCAAAAATGTATGTTTTTGCACATATGCAACAGTTTTCAGCTTTCTTGTAAATGGTGGTGCAGGTACTCAAAGGGGAACAACATACTGACACCACTGTGCTACTAAGGGACTTCAGTGCTTCTGAATGGAATGATGGACATGCTTGGAGGAGTGTGATTGGGACCAATGGCCTCCTGGAGTTCACCCTGAGTGTTGAAATGTTATTACACTTCTGTGGAAGTCATGGATCGTATACCTGGTATCTTGGTACTTGGTGTATCTTGTGCCAAAGGTCAAAGATCAGTTTTGTGATTGTATCATCAGACATTAGGCCATATGTTTTTACACACAGGTATAGAGAGGGGCAGAGCTGTCAAGTGATCAGCACTTGAGTGAGCTGGATTAATTGTACAGGTCACCAGTGAGTTAGGTCAGGGGCATTGAGTCTGAATGGGAAATGTTCAAGAGTCAGATCTGCTGAGCAAGTTCCAGGGAGTATTGACCTCTACTGAAGATATTGTTGAGCAAAGGATGAAGCACTTTGAGGGAAAAGGGGACCAAATAGTGTGTACCAATTACAGAGGAATCACACTTCTTCAGTCTCCTAGGAAACATTTATATCAGGGTTCTGGGTTTCACCCCAGATATGGAGCAGTATATCAAATCTTTATGAGAGGTCATGGGAGGATGTCAATCCAGGCTACATCTGATTTGGGGATTTGGAGAAGGTTTGTGTGCCTCTACACTTCATGTGGAAGGTACTGCAGGAGAGTGAGCTATCTGGGTCACTGCTTCAGTCTGATTATCTGATTAGAAAGGCATGTGACAGGGTCATGTGATCTGATGCAGTCTGATGGGGCTGATGGGAAATGAAGTCCAAGGTTAGTGCTGGTGGTTTTATTACACCAACCAAAAAATTTGAGTCTCTTTTAAAATATAATTAATACAATTATAATATTTGGCCATGATTAATTTCACTCATATTCAATTATTCAATTATTATTGTAATTAGTATTATTGTAAAGCAGTAGGCACATGTTAGGTGTGAATCATGATAAGCATTCTTTAAATGCAGTATTACATTTGGTGAGTTAAACCAAGCAACCAATTATTTCTGATATATATATATATATATATATATATATATATATATATATATATATATATATATATATATATATATATATATATCTGCAGTGGTCAGTATCTATCAAAAAGGAAGGAACAGTGGTGAACCGGCGACAGGGCCATGGATGGCCAAGGCTCACTGATGCAGGTAGGGAGCGAATTCTGGTCCATGTGATCTGATCCAAAAGACGAGCTACTGTTGCTCAAATTGCTGAAGAAGTTAATGCTGGTTTTGATAGAAATATGTCAGAATACACAGTGCATCACAGTTTGTTGCGTTTGGGGCTGCATAGCCGCAGAGCAGTCAGGGTGCCCATGCTGACCCCTGTGCACCGCTGAACAATGGCCACGTGAGCATCAGAACTGGACCACGGAGCAATGGAAGAAGGTGGCCTGGTCTGATGAATCACGTTTTCTTTTACATCATGTGGATGGCCAGGTGCATGTGCGTTACTTGACTAGGGAACACAGGGCACCAGGGTGCACTATGGGAAGAAGGCAAGCCGGCGGAGGCAGTGTCATGCTTTGGGCAATGTTCTGCTGGGAAACCCTGTCCTCTGCTGTCCTCTCCTGTCCTTTCCTGTCCTTTCCTTTCATTTTCTTTCGGTACAGGATTTATAGATATTCCAGAAGTTCAGAAACATTTTATAGACATTCCGGTCAATCAGTGAGGCTATGCACTACTGGCTCAAGTGGTTAAGGCTCTGAATTGAGGATTGGGGTTCAAGCTCCAACACTGCCATACTGCCACTGTTGGGCCCCTGAGCAAAGCCCTTAACCCTCACTACTCCAGGGGTTCTGTATCATGGCTGACCCCAACTTGAGCATAGTCTGATTGTTGGTGCTAGACAGGTTCATGGCCAGTTTTTTCTGCAACCAGAAATCTACTGAACTCTACACTAACACTACACTAACACTTCACTGCCTGTAACCAACTTGCAGTTCTGCTCCACATACACTATATTGCCAAAAGTATTCGCTCACCCATCCAAATAATCAGAATCAGGTGTTCCAATCACTTCCATGGCCACAGGTGTATAAAATCAAGCACCTAGGCATGCAGACTGTTTTTACAAACATTTGTGAAAGAATGGGTCGCTCTCAGGAGCTCAGTGAATTCCAGCGTGGAACTGTGATAGGATGCCACCTGTGCAACAAATCCAGTCGTGAAATTTCCTCGCTCCTAAATATTCCACAGTCAACTGTCAGCTGTATTATAAGAACGTGGAAGTGTTTGGGAATGACAGCAACTCAGCCACGAAGTGGTAGGCCACGTAAACTGATGGAGCGGGGTCAGTGGATGCTGAGGCGCATAGTGTGAAGAGGTCGCCAACTTTCTGCAGAGTCAATCGCTACAGACCTCCAAACTTCATGTGGCCTTCAGATTAGCTCAAGAACAGTGCGCAGAGAGCTTCATGGAATGAGTTTCCATGGCCGAGCAGCTGCATCCAAGCCATACATCACCAAGTGCAATGCAAAGCGTCGGATGCAGTGGTGTAAAGCATGCCGCCACTGGACTCTAGAGCAGTGGAGACGCGTTCTCTGGAGTGACGAATCGCGCTTCTCCATCTGGCAATCTGATGGACGAGTCTGGGTTTGGCGGTTGCCAGGAGAACGGTACTTGTCCGACTGCATTGTGCCAAGTGTAAAGTTTGGTGGAGGGGGGATTATGGTGTGGGGTTGTTTTTCAGGAGCTGGGCTTGGCCTCTTAGTTCTAGTGAAAGGAACTCTGAATGCTTCAGCATACCAAGACATTTTGGACAATTCCATGCTCCCAACTTTGTGGGAACAGTTTGGAGCTGGCCCCTTCCTCTTCCAACATGACTGTGCACCAGTGCACAAAGCAAGGTCCATAAAGACATGGATGACAGAGTCTGGTGTGGATGAACTTGACTGGCCTGCACAGAGTCCTGACCTCAACCCGATAGAACACCTTTGGGATGAATTAGAGCGGAGACTGAGAGCCAGGCCTTCTCGTCCAACATCAGTGTGTGACCTCACAAATGCGCTTCTGGAAGAATGGTCAAAAATTCCCATAAACACACTCCTAAACCTTGTGGACAGCCTTCCCAGAAGAGTTGAAGCTGTTATAGCTGCAAAGGGTGGACCGACGTCATATTGAACCCTATGGATTAGGAATGGGATGTCACTTAAGTTCACATGCAAGTCAAGGCAGGTGAGCGAATACTTTTGGCAATATAGTGTATATATATATATATATATATTGCTGCCAAAACAGCCCTGACCCATTGAGGTATGGACTCCAGTAGATCCCTGAAGGTGTGCTGTGGAATCTGGCACCAAGATGTTAGCAGCAGATCCTTTAAGTCCTGTAAGTTGTGAGGTGCGGCCTCCATGGATTGGACTTGTTTGTTCAGCACATCCCACAGATGCCCGATTGGATTGAGATCTGGGGAATTTGGAGGCCAAGTCAACACCTTAAACTCGTTGATGTGCTCATCAAACCATTCCTGAACTATTTTTGCTTTGTGTAACAGCTGAAAGAGGCCACAGCCATCAGGGAATACCATTTCCATGAATGGGTGTACATGGTCTGCAACAATGCTTAGGTAGGTGGTTCTTGTCAAAATTACATCCACATGGATGGCAGGACCCAAGGCCCTCTGCCGGCTTGCCTTCTTCCCATAGTGCATCCTGGTGCCATGTGTTCCCCAGGTAAGAGCACCCGGGCATCCACGTAATGTAAAAGAAAACGTTATTCATTAGACCAGGCTACCTTCTTCTATTGCTCCGTGGTCCAGTTCTGCTGCTCATGTACCCATTGTTGGTGCTTTCACCTGCATCAGTGAGCCTTGGCTGTCCATGACCCTATTGCTGGTTCACCACTGTTCCTTCCTTGGTCAACTTTTGGTCCACTTTTGAACATCCCACAAGAGCTGCAGTTTTGGAGATGCTCTGATCCAGTGGTCTAGCCATCACAATTTGTCCCTTGTCAAACTGATGAGGATATAATCAGTGTTATTCCGTCCACCTGTCAGTGCTCATAATGTTATGCTTGATTGGTGTATGTACACTACCTGTACATAAACAGTATATTATCTCTGTTACTGTTGCACATACAATGTACATAAAGCACACATTTTGCACGAATATATATTATCACATTATTCTTTACACATTATATGCTGTACATACAACTTGCACATACTTCTCTATGCACATACTAACTGGCAGCCTTATTTATTGATGCCT